>NC_138457.1:10587427-10667427 GCF_040668555.2 Bombus flavifrons | reverse complement strand
TAAAAACGATATCGTCTGCTACCGGTGATTAAGACTTTCTTTTATCCTTCTCGGCCTGGAAACTGGAAATAGTAAACCGCTGTCGCGGCCGCGCATGACCGCGAGCGTGATTAATTTTTGCACGAAGAGGCAGGCGACGTTCTGTCGCGCTATTATGTATAATGAAGTTTGCGTCACCGGCTGGCTAAGCGTCATAAACATGTCACGATATGACGATCCGCATATTTGCGTATACAGACTGAATCGAGATTCGATCGATTAATCGACGTGATTAATTACCTATCTGTGTATCGCGTTATCGTTCGAACGTCACCGGATGGATTTCGGGATGGACCGTCGCTGTCGCTGCTCCGTGCGTTGCCGTGGAACCGCGCGCGCGTTGCCACGAGCTGACTCGAGGGAAAAGGGGCAGCAGCACGAAAAACGAGACGATTCGATGACGAATGGCGATCCGCTGGAGAAATATAGGAACGCATGACGATGCTCGTGTTCCCCCAATCGAGAAACGAGCATAGCGACAAATCGTCAAAGCGTAACACTTTGAGCACATAAAATTCCAATACGGTACACAAGTGTAGCAAATTTATAGCGAAAATTTATAGCGAATGCCATAGGAAAGTTGTAACAAACGTGGATATGGCCGACCTGCCCCGAAATACGTTAAACACGTTCCATCTTGTTTTAGAAGTAAATGATAAATATCGTTTCGAAATTACGATCATTCGCCTACAATTTATTCGACTTGCATGTCACATTTGCCGTAAGTTACTTTACCTTTACGATACCTCGGGACTCGTAGTACGACGCTTCCTTAGAATTCTAAATGTCCGAAGGGGTACAAATTTGCCATTTTCCCGCCATCCAGGCCATCCTCAGCGATTTTATACAGACTTTATACAAAGCTCGTAATATGCAGGTATTTCCAGTAATCTGTTCGGAATCGAACAAATCGTTCGCTGATCCGCGACTTCCTTCGAAATCCCATTTGTTTGGCCGACTTTGAAGAGCGCTTCGTTCCGCCGTTAATTACCGGATGTAACTTTTCAAGCTGATCTTCTTAAGAAAATCTGATTGGAATCGACGGGAGTAGCGCACGGTTCGACTTCTCCACTCGAAACAGCTGGCCATGAAATACTCGATTACGCGTCGGCGTCCTTTGGAACCAGCCAGCGTAAAAATTGCAATTAATTTCTCGTGGGTGAACTGATCGCATCGGATGGTCGTGGGCCGATCAAACGATCGCCGACAGCGTGTAAATTCGTCCGAGCTGCCCCGCGACATTGTTCGTCGCTTTCCCGATCGCGTTTCACCGTTCGAGTGCCGGTTAAAAGAACCGTGCCAGCCACTCCCGTTTCCCTAGTGCGCCATATTCGTCATAGGTTTAAGCGCAGCGAGCAATGACGTCATCGAAGAACGAGATGGGTCACGAGTGCACTGACACGCATACCTACGTGCCGCGAGACCCGATTTAAACGTATCAACGAAAACGCGAATTAAAATCGATCCACGGGCCGGTTCTCCCGGATAAAAGCGATTCGCTACAGACCGCTTCTCTCCCTCTCTCTCGCTCTCTTCTCCCATCAAACACACTCGCACACGTACGTAGGTACGTACGCACGCACGCACGCCCGCATGCACGCACGCACGCACGCACGCACGCGCACACACACTGTTCCGTAAGTTGAGAGAACAAACTCGCGCTTTCTCTCTAATTAAATTGAAATTACGCGAGATTTCGTCACGGAAGAAAGACACCCAGAGAAATCTCGATATTAATTTCCAGCGGCGATCAAACGGGTGAGAAGAAAAAGGAAGGGGGTGGGGGGGGGGGGTAGGAAGAAACGGAAGAAGTAAATATAACGAGCTGGAGACCCACTTTTTCAATTGCAATTAATTCTCGCGATATTAACAAGCATTAGAAAAACAGATTTACAGTTGTCCAAAACGAGGAATAGCGTGTATCGAACATCGTGAAACACCGAGCGAATCTACGAACTCGAGGGCGTCCTCGGGGCGAGAATCGCCGGACCACGAACGATGCGTCGTTCGCGTGATCAGCCCTAATATAGTCTTTTTCCTTTTTTCCCGCGATCCCTATCGCCTGCTATTTCGATGATACATGGACGTATTTCTCTTACGCGATACGCATCGTTGCATCGTCGTACCGAGGTCGATTCGTTCGTCGTGCGTTACAAGTTTCGTTTGAGTTAAAGTTCCGTGGAACTGGATCCAATATCAATTTGCTGACGATCGGGGAGACCGAGCCGCGGCAAGCTACTCTCCGAAACTGCCATTCTACCTAGGCGATTTAGTCGAGGGGTGCTTTGGTTGGAAACTAAAGCCGAAGCCAGGGGCGGGTAGAAAACCGCGAGCGAGAGGCCACGAGCACGATTAAGCGTAAAGAAAACTATGTCACAGGATATTTGCCGCATTCCGTTCTCGAACGGAGAAGCTGGACGTTAAGGCTAACGAAATATCGTTGGGTTGCTGCACGCAAATGTCGTATATCCAGTTTACGTGAAATTTCATCGACCATGGAGGAACCACGGGGGAAATACAGGATCGAACTTACACGTTAAAATAAGTAAAATGACATCCTGTGAACATACGCGAACATACGTATGCACGTGTTGGAGTCGTGGATTAAGGAAAATATTGAAAATGCTTGCCTCGTGTCTCGACACACGCAGCACGCCTTAGCGTCGCCTGCATAATTCAAAATCAAGCATAATTCGATCTATGCGACGATTAGAACTTTTATTTTCCTGTTGCTGGGACAGTAATGAACTCTGGCGAGTATAAAATACCGATTGTCTGAAATTCTATCCGAGTCATGTCGATCGATGTTATTCACGAGCTGATGGATAATGTCAAGACACGCTGCAGCTGTGTACGCAGTCAATGCTAAAGCGTGTACGTACAAAGGCAGACACTTTGAACACTTTCTTGAATCATTCGTGACACGAGAACTAGAGGACGTAAGAGATATCTCGTACGGTTTATCGCGCGGATATTGTACGTCACATTTTAGAGGTTTTCTGTGCCACAAATAGTTGTCGACTGTTTCTTTATGCCGTATAAAAATCATATTTCCCGTGACTAATTTGGAAGTTTAAGTACCAGTTAATTAGTTCGAACCATACTAAATCCTTACTAAATACATACTAAATCCACCTTATTAAATAGCACTGTTATGACCAGTGATACATGTATCTACGTACGTAGGTCTTTCGGAAATATATTTAGTAGAAAATAAGGTTATATACCGATACCTTTCTCGCGTTATGTTTCTAAGATGAACCGATGCAAAGGTATCTGTTTAATTAGAAATCATTGAACTTTTAGTCCTTACGATGTTTACGTCAAGTATACTCGCGAAAAGTTGGCAAATTTTTCTTCAACGATGAGCATTCTCGCGATAGAGAAAAGATATCGCTTTTACTGCTGCTTCTTTACCTCTAGGTAAGACATTTAAGTGGAACAAGAAACATATTGGAAATTGTAACGCGTTTTGGAACGATAATCGACGTATTCTAAATATCGATTATGCATTTTGTTTGCCAATTAGTGGAACCTTGAATCCTGCAAATAGTATCAACGAATCTTTAAACGATAAACGATAAACGATAGACGATAAAAATAGAAATTATCCGAAAAATGATACAACTGGAAAAATTTGTCATTCCGCCATAATTTAATTTCGATTCCTACGGCAAGTGCGCTTACTCCACTGCGCTACTGCCATTGTCGAGTATACTTGTCATCGCTGAAAAATAATCGCTGAAACCCACGGCTGTACACGCTTTCAAAATGAAATGAAACGCTAAAAGGGTTGAGAGGGGTTTTTTTCTCGAAAGCGCTAAAGGTGGACATATAATATTTGTACAGTAACCTATCGATATATGTATACGTGTGGGTTAAATTTACATAGTCAATTTGGGCAACCGGATAAAACTGGGCTGGGAAGAAACGAAGAAACGGAGAAACGGAGAAACGGAGAAACGGAGAAACGAGGAAACGAAGAGTGAGAGAAGGACGCTGACAGATAAGAATAGAGTACACGATAGTGGGTATAATTTGAAATAGCGCGGCGGCCCGAACACTTGCCACAACGTCCTTGGCACTTTGCGAGAAGGTTGGTCGCGGTGGAAAACGCAGACTTGAGACGCGGGGCAGCAATTTTAGCGGAACGCAACCGAGCGACAGTTGTGCAACAGCCACACTTATCTAATATGTGCGCAATTCACGTAAGGCTGAAATAAAACCGGGACAAAGCTCGCCGCCTTCGACCGTTCTTTTCTCCATTTCGAATACCTTACCTAAGTAGAATATTTTGTACGCGGGCGAACCTTGCCGACTCGATTACGTCTGTTCGTAACCTGTACGGTACTGTACGCTACAGGTGTATCCTCTCCGCGTATAGGAAAGAAATGTCGCATTGTAAGTACGAAACGAAGAATTAGTAGAAAAAGTATGGTCAGGTTGCAGGGAAGTTAACAACAGCATACTATTTCTTTTCACGACTGAAACGGTTACACGGCGAAATAGTATATAAAAAGTATATAAAAAGTATATATGGTAGCTAGTTATTTATTGCGTTTATTGAATTATAGGCGACTTTGTAAAATCGCGTTACTTTCTACTCTTCTTATTTTATAAACTTTGCTTGTTCGCCACGGTACGTTAATGTTACATGTAGATTCCCTTTTTCGTCACTGCCAAATAACCGACTAGGTAACCATTAACGCGACGGTGTTTTCTTTATCGAAATCGAGCATTTCCCTAATTCTCGGACGGTCTGTTAGAGCGAAATCGTGTCGTAGGAGAACCGTGTTGTACAGGGGGATACCTCCGTCTCTTTGCCTCTACCGTTTCCTTTATCGTAGGCTCTTTCTTCCGCTCTGTGCGTCGTCGCCTTGCCGTTCTCTCGTTTGCCTAATAACTCGCTTAATAATGGGCTGCTGCCCTAGGAAGAGAAAAAATACATTTCCTTGCAATACAAGGCGCGCGTTAACCTCCCGAGCGGCCATGCTCCCTACAAAGGATATTGATTTTCCGACGTTAAAGTTGTTCCTTGTCATTCAATGTCGCATATTCGTGACGATCTCGTGACAATTTACAGATTGATAAATACCGTTTGGACGGATAAGTGACACTTTCTCGTGTATGATAACTTACCTATTGCACGCCATCGAAAAAAAAAAAAAAAAAAAAAAAAAAAAGAAGAAAAGAAGGAAAGTCAAGTACGATCAGGTATGCCTGTTGCGGTTATCGCCGGGTGACGACGCTTGATCGAAATTTCCTCAAAGATTTCGTGTTTTTTCTCTAAATAGCTGATCGGCTGATTTTTCCTTCCTGTTTGATTATTCCTATGCATTATATATAATTAATATATATTTGAATGGACGTGTGAAATATATATATATATATACAAATTCGGTCATGTAACAAAGTTAGAAGCGGTTTTCAGGCGGTAAGTTGTCATACGTGAAAAGTAATCGGTAGACTGTGTGTTTCGGAAAAGCTGACGTAAATATCCGAGTGGGAAGTCATCAATCGATTCGTGCGAAGCAATTAATCAAGTCGGCCGCCGACAAAATGATGCCTGGTAGAAGAGTTTTCAGCGTTCTTGTCTCGAGCAAGATCCGCGAGATTGAAATGGCAGAGCGCCAGTTCTAATTTATTGGCCTTGCAGGTACTTTTAATACATGAACTTTTGGCCGATTTTTCGCCCGGAAAAGGGGACGAAGGGTCTTCTCTTCCGACGAGAACACGCTAGACGCTTCCCTCGCTGTTTCCACCTTTGTCCCCGTCCTCTGTATCTCTCCCCTTTTCCCTTCTCGATACTGTTACCACGCTATCACGTACTTACGTGCGCAGTGTGCAGCGTGCAGTGTGTATCGCACACTTACATACAGGTACACGCGTGCTTTCACAATTTCACCACTGTTGCGATCATTGAATTTTACGAATTTTAGTGTTAACTTCGAAGGTGTTTTTGAATGAAGGTGACTTTTATAACAATAACATTGAATGACGAGCAAATTTTAAATGAAAAGCGATACACCTATCTAGCAGGAGGAAACTGTTAAATGACGACGTTAATCGACATGTATCGATATTGCTCTTCTCCCTTTTTCTTTTTTCTTTCTTCTTTCTTTAATTGCTTCTCAACAGTGTGACCTGCGTTCGAGCCATTTTTTAAGGAAAATCAAGCGAACAAAAATGTTTCCAGCTTTCTTCAACTTGTATTAGTAACTTCTATATATATGCGTATATGTGTGTGTGTGTGTGTGAACTTATACGGTAAGGCAACTGATTCGGCTCGTCGACTATTTACTAGTATCGCGAAGGATAAGAACGGTTATCGTTCGTTGAAAGTTTCTCTTACGAGCATATTAGCGACGATATATCAGCGATGATGATCGTAAATTCGTGTCGAAGCTGCTGCCCGAAACGAATTTTGCAGATTTCATTGATACGCGGGGCGCGCGTCCCCGTGCGTCACCGCTCGAAACGCGTTTCCACTTGCTGCTGTGAATCGAGTACATCGCGCGAGCCGTCGAATCGAGATAACGTCGTAACGAACGAGCCACGTTCGCGAATCCATTAAATACACACCGAGTTCGATAGATGCCGTGCGGAAACCAGTCGATTCGTATTAACGGTCTACGTCTCTGTCTCGATAAACTTTGCAAGCTTTGGTTCCAGTCGAGACGATAGTCTGTTTTCTTCGAAGGTCATCAGCTTTCGGCATCGATGCACACACACGCGCGCGCGCTGGTTTATCAAGCGCGGAGATCACGACGCAATGTCCCCGGGAGGTGTGCAATTTTCTATGCATTCGTCACTGAGAATTACAAATTAGAACGGCGTACCGTTCATAGAATTATCAGCGTTAATTCGTGGAATCGACCCGCGGCGACAGCTTGCAGTCCGTTTCGCGTGATTTTTCAATCGGCGCGGAACGAATAACCTCGTGAAACGGGCCGACTCAAAGTTCGTAAATACACGTGGCGGTCGCGTTTGTCCCCTCTTTATCTGTGGAGGCGCGATAGGTTTTCCTTAAATGGCGTAGACGAACGCGAAAAAGGCAACCTCCTAATCAAGGATACGTGTCCGTTTGAAAGTTTTTTGCGATACGATGCTCTAGCTGCAACAGCTGCTCTCGGTACTCTTCAATTACGTGTCCACTCGAGAATGCATACGTAAAAAGTGTTTCGCTCTCGGAGAGCGACTCTCGTGTACGGTACGTGGAGCTCTCCACATCCGACGAATTTCCTTCGATTCGATCGGCCGTAAGTTGTAAGGACACTCTTGAACAGCTAGCTTTATAAATGAGAGTAAGTAAAAGCCTTAATTGATAAAACGATTTATAGGTATTGTACTCTGTTTACGTTATATGTATATTGGGATTTTTGGATCTTGGATCCAAACTTCACTTGGACCCGCACTCCCATATCAGAGATCGATGATTTTCACGGTCTTACATGAAGAATATGTTCGAAATTCTCTGACACTCTCTCAATACCGACTGCATCGACAAATTTTACTCTCGACGACGACGACGACTCGCCATAGTTGTTATACTGTCTGAAAGGTGGGATATCTAGCTTTAACGTTACCGCCTACGTTCTAGAATTCCGCTGTGTTGTATCGAAACGACTCTCGTTGCCCGAGGAGACAAACGGTGTCGTCCCTGTAATTGACTAGCCGGCGATTCCGCGTTTCGAAAGGAATAACTTTACCGAGGATACTAGGCGAAAGAAACGAGCCTGTACGATATCGGTTAATGGAGCGATGCCTTCGGGGAAGCTAGATATTATCGTCGCTTCGACCCCGTTAGATTTATTTCCACGCGTCGCCCCTTTCAAGCAGAATAAGCACATTTACCCTCCGCGAGCTGCCTGGATTTCAGAATTCACCCTTCTCTCTACCTCACCCTTTTCACTCTCTCTCTCTCTCTCTCTCTCTCTCTATCTATCTATCTATCTATCTATCTATCTCTCTCTATACCGACATCTACCCCCTCCCCCCTCTGAGGCTCGACGACTCTAATCGTGCAAATAACGTTACTCCATCCCTGAGTCACTCGTACCTCCCCCCGCCCCCAACAAATCGATTCCAGCTACCGATCGCTGTTCCCGTTTCTTCTTTGCTTCCGTTGCTTCGATTCCACGGCCCTCTTCTCTCGGAATTGCGCGACAGCTGATATTCTAGCCGCGGCCCTCGAGTCGATACTAAACCAACCGGTCGCCTAATAACCTACCGAGGAAGTTGCTTCCGCGATTCTTCCCCGCGGCCTTGTTTCACGTCTGTTCGACGAAACATCGTCTCTCGTCGTTGCATATCCGTGCAACTGTTCGATCGATAATCGAACGTTTCTCCTAGACAGCGCTCCAACTGCAAAGATAAAACGATACTTTCCTCTTATCGTACAACGTGCTACATACATATACCGTGGTGTAGAATTTGAACGAGCAACAGGCCATTTTGGTAAATAATTACTACGTATAATAGCTTTAGACTTTGTTTTTCCCTCCACTGTTTATCAGTATCCGTAGCTGTTGTTACGTTTCCGGAACAATATATCGATATGAAAATCATATCGGTCTTAAGCTGCCGATTATGCATCCGTTTAGCACCGTTTCGTTCAGCGTTCGCCCTGATCATTTTTAATCGGGAATTTGCATAGTGGGCTGGCGAAGGCGAAACGTGGAAGGAGAGTCGAAGAAAAAGACGCGAACGCGCTCGTTCTTCTTAGTTAAAATGCCGTCGCGTCGGCGTAGGTGCTGGTGCGCGTGCCACCGTACCCGGCTGGATTCGATGATCGATTCTCAAACCGTTGGCTGGCTAGCGCCGCGTGCGCCGATGGCTTCGGAATATTTAAAGCGGCTGTTGCGTGCGTACGCTGATATGCATATCCAGCTAGGGACGTCGATCGATCGTGCAAATTAGAAAATCCAATTTGCCGGACACGGAGAAACGCGCGTAATCAATGTTCCCCTCGATTTCCTCGTTACCTTCGACCACCCTCGTCGGTCTTTCTTTGCAGAGTGCAGCCTCGCACGCGCGCACGCCGATTCACGCGTTATTTCGCCACTGACAAGATTTTTGCCAACCGATTCGTCCACCGTAGTCGCATAATTTCCTGATATACGTCGACAGTGGTCGCTGGTCGTTGGTCGTTGGTCGTTGGTCGTTGGTCGTTGGTCGATACACCCTATCGTGCACAAAGTATTTGCACGCTTGGTGCAATCCGATCGAAACATTGATTATATTTTCAACGGATTACACCGTTTTGTTTCTTTAACCGACTGTGCAAAGGCAGAGGTTATCATATACACAATGTATATTATCTAACGTATGTTAGCATCGACTAGCTGAGCGATCGATAGATCGATCGGATCGGATGTTATCCCATCCGGTGGCCCAGTTTCCAACAATTTTGCATTTAATTACATTTTCTCTTTACCGTTAGCCTAACTTTACTTGGTACGGTGAAAAGTAGGAAACAAAAGTATTTTCCTAAAAATCTGAACTCGAAGCGCGCTAACAAATATGCAACAGCGGCGAGTAAAACTTACTTGCTTACTAAACGGCATATAAAATATGTGTAGCTTCTGTTCTTGATTCTGAGAAAGCCCTTGGTTCTTCGAATTCTTCTACTAGAGCGCGCATACAACGAATGTTAACTCTGTCGTTAACTCCATTGACGTCATCTTTACAATTACGGATGCTATGCAATTATAGGCGAAAATAGGTTGCCGTGTTTTCAACGTTTCCTATCATTCCTTGTAATCCATTAACTATCTTATTAACTCTATTAACTCGCTTCACCGCGTGTATATTCAAACCATATATCTAACATGCTATTTGGCGAGTAAATAAGTTCTCTCGATCCTCGTTGTACATTTGTATGAGTAAACAAAAAATTAAATATAAAGAAAAAATATAAAATGATTGTGTATACTTTCGGTTTCCAGGGTAGCGAAACTTTGAGATTGGTATTTAGAAAACAAACTTGTTTTTCTCTCTTTCCTTTTCGCTGTCGATCGCGATCGATCGACAACGACATAAGCGAGCAACACCGATAACAACGAGACAATTTCCATGGAAAATAATTCATAGGAACGGTAAACGGGGACGATGATAATCCGCGTCACACGCGCATAATCCGCGTTTTTCTCTGAAACTTCTCTGAAACATGCAATCGGTGCTATCGTTTCTCGCAGCCTCGGACGACGCGACGGAAAATTTCTTCGCGACCGTTTGTACGAAGGAGCGGGGCACGCAACTTGGACACATGGAAATCGTTGCGCGGTGAGCTCTTTAAAATTGACCTATCAGTCGGCGTTGCGCACTGCTCAGGACCGTTGTGACGTTTGGAATTGCCTGACTTTTGGAATTATTAACGGCTAACTAATTAATACGGCTAAATAACGACGTATAAAACATAGTAGAAATATGGATAAACTGATGCACGTATAAAAGAGTGGTGAAAACGGCGATGGAAACATACGATGAATATAAACGAAGAGTGCGTCTAATCTTAAATATATATACATATATATATATATATATATATATATATATATATCGAATGATATATTTATTACGGAGTTGTTTATAGTCTGAGGTTGGTCTGATTTTTCTGCAAGCGTCCTAATACTTATGAACGAGAGTGTACAATGTATGTAAACTCACGATCACGATCACGATCACGATCACGACATGGACGGACGCATTTCCGAACGAGACGAGCGTTTTCTCGCACGCATTCAGAAAATCTTTCAAACAAGCAGAGTTTCTAAAGAAATTTCTGAGAAACGTGTTCAAGGTTGGAGCGGTGTTGGCAGACCGAACTCGATTAACATTTTTTAAAGGAACCTTTGTCTTCTTTGAACTCCCTCTCACCCGGTGTTCCCCCCCCCCATCGTCCTTTGGACTTGCTTCACGGGCATTAATTAACCCGCGTGACAAAAGTGGCGTTGCCACCTTTTGGAACCTTCAAAAGGCCAGCCTTCTCTCTTCAAACGAATTCCCGTTGAAAAGGGAACCACGGCGTCTTATCGACCGATAGCCGGACTGATCTTTGGCCAAGTGTAATTTTTCCGAAAACTCGTTCCGCTGGGAATGCCGCGCGCAACCAATGTCGCGAACGCAACCTCGGCGCGACCGAGATGCGACGCGAACAGTCGAATCTCCCTTGTTTCTGCGATAAACGAAAATACTTTGGCAATGATCGGCGGACATCTGGCACTGGTCGACGAAGCTGATAACTAGCTAGGAGAGAGGGCGAGGATGGGAGGGAACTGTGCAAAAGTTTTCTCCAGTAGCCGCGGCAAACTCGATCGGCGTAAAATAATTACTTGAAAAGTTCGAAAGGGGACAAGAAGAGAGAAAAATGTCGGGCGCACAATGGCGCACAATGGCGCACAATGGCGCACATGCCCGAGCATTTAATGAGCTTGAAGATTTCTCAAAGAGGCCACGGCTAAAGTTCCGATCTGCCCTACTGAAATTAATGAGTTTGCATCGGCTAACAAGGTAACGCTCGTTCCTAATTGAACGTCGTATCGAAGATGTTCGTTATTAAGGATATGCAGACAGCGATTGAAGCACGTACGAGCAAGCGAACGGAAGGACTCGTGCGAATCAAGAGAGAACCTGTCTTTGCGTGAAAGTTGCGTGCAGCTACTATTACCGGTGTCCGTGCTACGTGTGAACCACTATCCAGGCTTGTCTGTAATTTTACTTGTGATACGTACGGGGTCGAGCAGATTCTATACTAGAAAGAGAGACCGAGTATAACGAAATTGCGTCGTTGAGAACACGGAGTTTCAAAATTTGCGCCTACGTAAATACGATCGATCGTCGACTGGACCAGGATTGGACGACTGGAACGTGTGAAAATAAGTTGAAAACGAGTAATCGAATTTTGTGGTCCAAGGCCTGTTTGACCAGAAGATAGAACTCGAATCGAAAACAGTTTGAAATTTCAACGGTACTTGATATAATGAAATAAATAGCTTTTACAATTATCGATGTCATCTATACTCTTGCCTAGCCGAGAATCAAGCGAATGTACGTATGCTTGGCAAATTTTCAAACTGAATTTCTTCGAAAAGCAAGCTTCGAACGCGACTTTGTTATTCTCGATTTTGACGTCTGATTTCCAGCTATAGAATCTATATAGATTCCTCTGATCCGATTTGTACCATGAACTTCGGACCAGCCTGTACGAGATGAAATCGTACGCGATAGGACGATACGCATCTAACCGTTGGCTCGGTCCTCTGTAAACGGAATTTTTCCAAATTTCCGTCCCTTTGACGCAGCCATTAACCACCTTAAATTAAATTCCGCCAGCAAGTTGGTAAAATACCGTGCGTTAACGTAGCTACGAACAATGTTGCAATTTCCACTGTTTCGAGGCAACGAATGTTTGCGGCGAATCCAAAGTTTCAAATTAAAAGCGTGTTTTCCTAATGCCAGCCTTTGCCAAACTTTTCGGCTTTTTCACTTTGGCTTCGAACCACGTTTCTTTCGACTTTATCTACTTTATTATATCGCTAAAAATTTGCATCTAACGCGTAAATACACGTACATAGCAGTGGCAAGGAAACTTTACTTGAAGCGCGTATAAAATGTGTTAAAGTGGTTATTATACGATTATGTATTATGATTATTATATGACATTATACCTGATTGCCTGTTTAAATACTTTTGCCATCTGTAAAAAGTATATACGCTGTCGGTGAAAAGTATTTGGTTTGGTAGAAACGCGTTTTCCGTTCCTGTTCCGAGGTGTCAAGATTCGTCGACGCTCTATCGTATATCGTCGCCGCCTTGCGTCGCCGCCTTGCGTCGCCGCCTTGCGTCGCCGCCTTGCGTCGCGTTCAAAAGGATAAAAGGATAGAAATGTCGTAGCGCAAAGTGCCGTTCTACGAGAAATCGGGTCTTTTGGGGAAAACGATAGAGGAACCTGGAGGACCTGGTGGACTTTTTAATCGAGCTTACGAGTCCCCGTTCTCGTGATCGTCGTAATTCCGCCCTGGTATGCTCAGGGACGAGATTAATGTTTATTCGTTTGAAGCTCGCGTTACCGTTGAAATTATTCTTCCGATGCGCGAAAGAAAAAAACCGGGCCCGGCTAAGGCGGCTTAAACGTGATGGACGGATCAGAGGATTAAGGGATTAAATCAAGTTCTGCCGGCTGGAAAGTTTGCGAGATAAAAGAATAGAGAAAATGGAATTCGAAGTAGACAACTCTCTTCGGATCCGCTCTTCTCTCGAGCGGAAGCGTGCCTCGATTATTAGGAACCAATTAGAAATAATTTTCGCTCCGTGTGCAACGGCCGCCGCATCTCCACTGACATTCGGAAACGGGGCAAAGTTACTTGGCGGAGGAAGTTTCGTGTTCGCAACTATCGATAATGGCTGTTCGATGAATGGAAGATCCGTGTCGCGCTTCTTCGGCCGTATCGTTTAGCTGCAAAGCGTAAACGGCTCTGAGAACCGAGGCTCGTTTTTCCTTCGAAATTGTTGTCGAAGCATGAGGTGTACGACTATGACTGTGTAATCCGAATTGAAAAAATGTACGTTACGAGATTGATCGAAGTTGTCGGAAGCATATAGGTAATCGGCAAAGATTATCAAAGCATTTTAATTTCACGTCAAGTTAATTACCGACGCCGTGATCGTTTGAGTTGGCAGGCACTTTTCTCGCGCGTCGGTCTTTACCCTTTGCTGATTAATTCGGACCGAATGTGTGAACCGGACACGCCAACGAAGCATATGTCTTTACGCGAGTCGATGGAAAATAGAATCGCACACGCACAGAGATTTTTCGGTTCTCTCGACGTCGTTGCTAGGGAAGAATAATAGGGTGAAAGGAGGTGGAATAACGTTTTCCGAGCACTCGAATCACTCTTGACCGAATGCCAACCGACTTAAGCAATGGGATGGAAGCCAATAAATACTCGGGCTTGCCCGCACTCCGTACTCCTACGTCGTGAAAAGAATTTGAAGCAACGAAAGTTGGCTGTTGCCTATTCGAACGAATGTTCCGGGGCTGCGGACCTTTCAAACGGAACCTGCAAAGATCGATGTTCGATGACGGTTCGAAGGAAAGCGAGTATCTAACGACCACCGCGGGTTCATAATATCGATCATTACCGCGAGCAATTTTCTCCTGTAAATGCAAAGAAAGTTTGGTGCTCGCGAGCGACCGGCCGGCCGGCCGAGCGCGGCAAACTTTCCTACGATATTAACGACCTTTATCGGCAAATTGCATTACGGGCCATTGGTTCGTTTAACGTTTCACAAATGCTTGGAACGAGTTCGACGCAGAGTATCTTTATTATTGTGTTTTTTGTGTCGTTTGACGAAAGTTTGGCCCAAGCTTCGCCGAGACTGGCCACAATTTTCTTGGTTGGAGCGACTACTCGTTAGGGGAGTCGCGGTGGATGTTGCGAGAGGAAAACGAGATGATAAAGAGGAGAGGACAACGACGGCGACGGACCTATGAGAGAATATAAAAGAGAAGGGTGGTAGAGAGAAAGTGGTTGATCGATCGAAGGTGATTAAATGGAGGAAGCCGAGAGGAGAAGTGCGAGAAACGCGCAGGACAAGGAAAGGCGCGCACGACCAACGACGGACGAAAAGCGTGGTATTTGTTTTAGAATTCCTACGCTTTACCGATGTTCGAAGTGGCAAAGCGTTTGAAATCTGAAACGAATGCGCATAAACCTTCATCCGTGGATGCTGGCCGAGAAAAGACAGCTGCGAGCAACGCGATTCTGCGATACACGAAGAGGGAGCGCACGAAGGGGAAACCGAATCACTCGAGCGTGATTAATCATCGTGTCTATCCCCCTAAGGATTACGGAGAGGTGCTGGCCGTTCGGCATTCGAATATCGTAACCTGTTGTGTAACGGCGCGTCTTCTAACGGCAGTTCCAACTTTCTTCGTCTTTGCCAACACTTTTACAACGTTATCACTGTTGCGGCGGCGGCGATGGCGGCGGCGATGGCGGCGGCGATGGCGGCGGCGCTAAACTTCCAACCACCGTTTTAAAATATTAATTTTGTTTTTATTGCTTTGAATTGGAAAAGATAGATAGAAAGGATAGTAAGTGAAAACGAACGAGTTTCGTGCTCGCTTTAGGATTGTCTTATGGATATGTTTCTTTCGATCGAGCCGATTAGACTTCCCTTTGCTCGCTCTGTCCTTTTCATATCTAAGTATATGTACTTGATTTGCCTGGCCGTTAAGCGTCTGGCTCGAGGCCAGGTTTTTCCCGCCACTTATCGACAGTTTACCGTATTTCGTTTGAAGCGACAGTTCCGATGTAGCGTCGCTGGGAGCTAGAGATTGTAACCGCGATACGTACAACGAAATTACTCCGAACAACAAGAACAGCGCCAAACAGCGACGTAAATTTTGCACCAATCTTTTTCCTTGCTGCTTGCTGAGGTAGTGGCGCGGCCGGTGGCTACAGCTTTGTTAGGATGTACCGAGGGTAAATCCTAGGTGGTTTGCCGTTGCATTACCGTTTCGCAGACATTGCAGCCCTACTTGCGCGGCGGGTCGAGCTGAATGTAGATCGTTGACATGGCTGGCTGGCTGACTGCGTAGTAGATCATCCGCGGCACGAGCCGCCGTACCCTCTATTCAGAACTTGCTTACAGAGCGCTGACAGTCACGAGTAATCTCGTTAACTAATCTCCTCGAGATCCCATGGATACTTATTTTTGGCCGCCGCGCCCGACCGTTGAAACGCTGGAACGCTGAGACGCGGAAACGCGGAAACGCGGAAACGCGGAAACGCTGAGACGCGCGTGCGCGCATACGAGGCACGTCGCTCGTTTTTTACTTTCTTTCTCCGTTATCGGTCGTTCCGGCTTGGGAATTTTTCAGCTCTTCGAGTCGCTTCGATTTAATTGCTAATTAAAAGCAAGCAGATAACGCCACGGGCTCTTCCCCGTATTTCCATACGTTTAAGCGGCTTTTTCTTTTTTTTTTTTTTTTTTTTGGTCGAGCTGCCGTCTACAGTTCGGATATTCCATAAATGTCGAAAATAAATAGTCGCGAGTAAACACGAACGAGAGGATAAATTTAGTGGGCAGGGGCGGTTCAAAGCGCAACTCTGGCCCCTTCGTTGCGTCTCCCCTCGTCCTTTCTGATTGTATATTTGTATATTTGTATATTTGTATATTTATCTTCTTATTCCGCTCTCCTTCCGCCCTTTGCATCGAACATGCCTCGCGCTCCGCGCATTTTCCAATCCAGGCGGTACGCCACACAACCAACAGTTTACCTTATTTTCGCATTTAAAACGGTTTCATACTTTCACAGCTGGTGAAAAGAGGTTTGTACGGATACGGTGTAATTGTAAAGGCCGACGATTCGCTGCTGTTTCGTCTGTTGTCTCTTCGATATTCACGACAGTGGTGGAGCAAGAGAAAACGAAAGAGAGACAAAAGAGCGTAAAAGCAGGGTAATAAGGATAAGGTGAAAAAGTCAGCATCGTTCTATTCGACTGGCAGTTGCCTGGCTCCTACCTTTAAACGTAACTGCCGTTGCCTCGAAGACCTTTTAACTTTATTGGCCGCAAAAGCGGCAGCTGTCGATTTCTTTAATTTCTATATACTTTCTAAAACTCCTTGGCTATTGATTTCTTTACAACCACACGGCCAACTATCGACGAGTGCAATGCGTACATTTTTGCAATCGGTTTGCTAGCTTTTGCTGCCGAACTTTCCCCGGTGCGAAATTAGTCGTGTTCAAGCACCTTTGATCAAATTGCAATCTCCATGTTGTTGGAAATGCCGCGTATTAGGCGTGTTCCGTTCGAAAGAAATTTCGATGTAAACAGAATGCAGCAATCTTTTAGAGGAATGGAAGATGAGAGGAGGAGTGAGATGAAAGGCCGCGTAACGCATAGTTCGTTCTTCTACCGACGTTTTCCCTATCGAGAAACGACGCGCAACCCTTGTGGACACGCGTACGCGAGCACAAATTAAAACGCGCCGTGCAACATGCAATATGGATAAGCGCGTAAATAGAGCGTTAGGGCTCGTCTCCACCGAACCAACAACCAGCAACCTTTTGTCGTTGATCTGGTGTTTGTTGAAAAAATCGCCGGGTGTTGTTGCAGCGTGGACAAAATATTTGTAAAAGCTGTTGTTTCTTGGAAACGCTTCTGAAACACGCAGCGACCAGAAGCGACAAAAGCTGCTCGTTGTTGCTTCAGCGAAGAGGAACCGTGACGTCGCGTTGCTTTACGTTCGATGGTAGGACGTCGGATGCGGATGTCGTGAGAAAAATCTCTTCCTCGTTTGGAGTCGACGAGCACGCTATGTAGCCTGTTGCGATTCTTCCGAAAACCGATCTACCCTGAGGTGTCGGCAGGCGCGACGCTATCGACACAGCGTGACAGCGACAGGATGCTCGACGTATTTAAGAAAGTAGCCGCCGCCGAAACTCGATGTGTGTCGTCTCGTATCCGACAATAACAATCTCTTTGGCTGTGTCCGCGAAACCGCGATAAGCATTACGTCCCTTTTTCTGTCCCCAGGACGATTTATTTATGGAACGAACTGGACGATAGATATAGATTATTTAAGAATTAGTTGATTGGAGGAATCAAGGAGAGCAAACAGCAAACGCTAACAAAGAGAGACGATAAGTTGGTCTAACAGAGGAATAAAATACAGCATCCATTACCGACAAAAAATAATCTTCGATATATTAAAGTGCTTGAAACGTATTTATCGAACGACAAACGTGTTATTGCCATTTTAATTTTCTTCTCTCTTTTTTTTTTTCTTCTTTTTCTTTTTTCTTTTTACGTCAGTTTACAAAGTAGACGGAAGAAAGCGGAGTGTCTTTGAAACGCGAAGATTCACGTTTTTACAACGTTTCTCTCGATATTGAAACGACGGTCTGTTTTAAGTCAAACGTTTTTTTGCTTCCTCGCATCCATGTATATACTATACTTGGACATACTGCAAAACGTGTTCTTTTATCTGTATTTTATTTCACACATACAGAACGTAAAGATCAAAGTTACGCCAGTATTTTCGAGACCGACCGACCCCGTGCAAATACACTACCGTACATAAGCATTTGTAAGTGTGGAAATAATGGGAGAAATATGTAAAACATACTTTGAACGTAAATATACTTTGTACCGTAATTCAATTTTCGCCAATCCTTTCAGCTTATCTCGGTTGACAGGTATCGAAGAAATATTAAACAAGTAGAAAGACGATAGACGAATCGGTATAAATTAAGCGACCGTTTATTAGAGACAAACGTGGAACTCGATCGACGCGATATGACACTGCTTGTTTCGATTTGAGTTTGAGTAGAGCCAGGAAAGGGCAGACTGGTAAACGTTTAAAGTTCTTTCTCGATAAAAGCTCGCTTCTACACTGGAACGGAAAGGAAACTAGTTGCTGAAATGGAAAGTTTGTCGGGAAATGTCGAATTCGCCCTTACTGCTTCTAGCAAGAAGCAAAGAGTTCACAACGGAGAAACGTTCTTCCATCGTAATGCTGAAAATATGATGAAAATATAAAGGTTTCGATCGAACTGCGTGATTGCGCCGAATACTTGTTGTCGAGATACTTGTGCACAGTGGGGGTACGTGGAAAATAGTGGTAGGATAGGCGCGACGTTGAAAAGCGGTGATAAGCTGGCGCTTATCTCGAGCGTAAAAATACGTAGTGACCCGAGCGATAATTCCTTTCACGGCGACCGATCTCGTCTTTGGCAGAATGGTCTGCGAGAGGCAGATGCCAAGTTTCACGTACGCGTGCAGCACAGCGTCAACGTTATCTAGGTTGCAGGGGTAGAGCACTGTTTCATTTGGTTGGACGGCTGCGGGCCGATATGTTCACGCAGCTGCTCTCATCAACCGTATCAGTGCGAGCAAATGGGAAACGGGCAGCGTAGAGGGGTTAGGAAACAGTGGTGAACAAAACGCGCACGGTTCTTTGCAAAAATCACAGTCACGCCAATAGCGTTTCGTAATTTTGTCGAGGAAAAAGGTCGTGCGCAGCGCGCTGGGGACAAAGGGTACATTGATGTACGAGGGCGGTCAATTAGCAGTACGTTGACGAAGCTGGTGGTTAAGAACGCAACGCAGGCATGTTATTAATTCAGCCAGTAAATCTATCGTTACAAGTAACTGCGATCTTATAACGTACGAAGAATAACGAACGAATTCTGCTTATTAGTTTGCGTTTAGTATTTTTTCCTTATTGCGTCGTATAATTAATTAAAAACGAACATCGTATCGCGAGACGCTCGTAATCGAACGCTTACGTAATATAATAACAAATTGATTATAAAGATAACGACGACTTTGATGAACAACAAGGATAAACGTAGAAAAAGAAGTGAAGATGCCGATTGTATATGCACGTAATAACGCAGTTTGCGTTGAGTCACGAGTTGCAACAGACGCGTAGCTAGTTGCGAACGAGGTTTCCGTAGAAGCTGTTTATTTGGATTCGGCAAGTATGATACGAAAATAAAGAGATGGATGGCTGATGGATGTAAACTATTGTAAACAGATTGGCAGGCGACAAGCAACTGTTTGCGACTGTGTCATAGATATACATACACGCACACGCACACATACTTATGTATGGACAGGATTGGACGCGCTACCGCCGACAGTTTTTTCCGAATATCCCGGAAACTAGAGCCGTGCGACAGTTGTACGTAGAGGAGAAAGTGATCTTTTTATGTCTTTTTCGGTGCAGATTTACACCCCGAAGTGCTGGCGCGCATTTATGAATCATCCCTATATCGTATCCATCGCTGTTCCGCTGCTGGACCTTTCCTTTCCTTTCCTTTCCTTTCCTTTCCTTTCCTTTCCTTTCCTTTCCTTTCCTTTCCTTTCCTTTCCTGTACCTGTTCCTTCCTTCCCCTCTTCTTTTTTTCCTTCTCTTCCTCCTGTTCCCTTTTCTTCCTTCCTTCCTTCCTTCCTTCCTTCCTTCCTTCCTTCCCGCTTTCCATTAGAGAAAGATGAAATATCGACTACAGCCGGATCCAATAATTACAAACGGCGCGCAGTGCACGCGCGCGTGCACACAATTCCGCGAAGCTTGATTAAAAAGAACTCGGCACCGCGGTGTTGTAACCTTAGTACTTGTTGCAAGAATGCTTTTCCTGTTTCATGGAAAAAATTAATACCTTGTCCGAGTCGCGTCGTATCGATGGCGAAGCTATTCGACGAGAAATTGCTCGAATTACTCGAATCGAGGAGATCGATCGACCTTCGAAAATCCGCCGATCGAACGTAAATTAGCACCCATCGAATTTCCCGCTACTTTTTCATTACAACAATGTCCCGATATGTGCGTTCGACGCTATAGGTTGATAGTAAATCAACCCTGAAAGAATTTTTGCTCTTGCGTAGGTCTTTCGGTTTCCGAGAAATCAATCGAGAATTTCTGTTGTTGCTGCGACAATTTCTTATGCCTTTTAAACGTCTTTGTCGCGATTTCCATCCGCATTTGTATTATACAAATAATACAAGTAACACAAATAATAGAAAATTGTAAAGACACGCAGCGGCACTATGACGAATAAAAATAATGAAGAATTTACCAGAGTAAAGTATAAGAATTTAATATTAAAAGAGGCATAATGTAAACGTTAAAAGAATTTATATATAAAGCATATATAGACATAGGAAAGATGCATTAGTTTCTCAAGAACAAACGGCCATGCACACAAATCCTTTTGGGGTTGTTTTACCATCGACTTAAAGCATGCAACGCACATCCGACACGTTCGAGATTTGACGGTTTTGCTTGCCGTCGTAAGATAGATATGCCCCTTGTAAGATGGATAAGCGGCGCTATTTCGTCGAACGTAGAGAAGGCCCAGAAGGCGAGTGAAAGAGAAAGAGGAAGAGTAAGAGATGGGACAATCGGCTTGACAAAAGGAACCATATCGGTGAGACGATAGCAGCGCGATCACGAAAACTTTCTATTTTAATTTCTGTGAAATAAATCTTTCGCCAACGCGATTCTGCGATTTTCTCAACTAAAACGAGACCAAAAACACAATCATATAACTAGCAAAATATTTTCTTATCTAATGACGTTAAGTTATTTTCATTTTTTTTTATCTCATTATCAATTATATCGTGTTTGACCTTGTCTCGGTCGGAAAAGTCTCGGAAAAACGTAAGTAAGTGAGTAAGGAAAGAAGGTAAAAAGGAAAATCAGAGTTAAGAAAGTGGACGTTTGAATTCGGATAACGTAACGATACTCAGCCGTGGAACTTGGCGGGTCGTGTCGTGACCGTTCGGTACAAAGAATATCTGTGGGACGAGCGAGCAACGTCTAGGTCTAGTCTCCTAGCGGTTTTACTTTGGTGAAAAAGCGAATTTCGCGAAAGCGTTACAGATGCATTGGTATCGGTGGTTGTGCATAGTCCCGTCGCCTCTGAATAGCGGCATTTTTGCGAGGAAATATTTTTTACGCTCCGATAGGTTGCCACTCCCATAGAAATCGACCGGTGACGAGCTTTGAGCGTTCGCTCGATCCGGCAGCGTTCGAACGGACGTTCGAACGGTGATTACCCGTTCTCGCAAATACAACCTTCCGGCGCGTATAGTCAACGTAGCGTCGGCGAATAAAACCAGGGTATTAATCAAGGGATTATAAATTAGCTCAACAGCGGCGTCGACGGAGCGGCGGTGGCGGCGGCGGCGGCGGTGGCGGTGGCGGCGGCGGCGGCGGCATCCTATCGGGCGAAACAGTCTTTCTGGTTTTTACTCGGTTCGCGTGACTTTTCCATCTTTTTTTTTTCGAGAGAGAGAGAGAGAGAGAGAGAGAGAGAGAGAGAGAGAGAGGAATTTCAACGTAGCTGAATACGTTTCCGAGCGTAATTTACAGGATTTCCGCGGCGAACCGAACCGAACCGAGTCGTACAGATGTAAACTCGAACGCGATATCGTTGCGTCTGGCAGCGATTAAAGCTAAAAAGCGGGCGAGCGATCGTTGGCGGGTAGTTAGGGTCGAATGTTTCTTCGTTCTTGGCTGTCCTCCTCCCTCCTGGTCTTCTGTCCGCCTTTCTTTCCTCCTCGTTCCTCTGTTCCATTAAAAAACCAGTTTCCATGCCGGTGTTCAGAATAAATAGTTTGCACGAGGAAAAGAGTTTTCCGCGGCAGCAATTTATCTCGAACGTTACGCAGCTCCATTAAGAGAAGATAGAAACGGCGAGCGGCGAGTGAAACTCTTTCAATCCGCAAAAGGTTGTCGACGGTTTAGGATCACATACGTACACACGTGTACCCACGTGTACAGATATACACGCGCACAGGTATAAATACATTACGGTGTCTGGTTTGACGGTGGCGAAACCCGCTTCGGCTGTCACCGGTCACTCTATCTTTGTCTCCTTCCGAGAAATAATTTCTCTTAAAAAAAGGAGACTATCGTAAGAAGGAGATCTCATTTACGAATCCGCTTTTCATCCGAGACATCTTCAAAGCGGTCCGCGAAAACGGTAGCTACAAGAGGAATGTTCGTGCACGGCCGACCGATAACGAGCGCACTTTTATCGAATGAAAATTTAATAACGAGGCCGCGTACGACCCTCGATTGTGCTCGCTAAAGTAGCGAAACAGCTTGCTCTGGTAATGCCGTAAGCCGACATTTTTTCGACGGTTAATTGTTGCCGGTAACTTATTTCTCTGGCAGCAGCGTTAACAACGAAAGAGAGGTCGAACCGAAAGGAACGTGGGGTGAAACAGGTTAAATCAGGGTGAAACAGGGTGAAACAGGGTGAAACAGGGTGAAACATAGGGAGAAAGAGAGAGAGAGGGAACCTCTGCTCGTGCCTCGACTGGCGACAGCAATTAAAGTTACTCTAATTGCAATGACCGTAAGCAGCAACGCACTTCTCCGAGCGAATGCTGTGTCGACGGCCAACGAAATTTCAACGAAATTTCAACGAAATTCGTTACTTCTTTCGCATCGGCGCAACGTTTTCCATTGACGGACGACGTCAGGCTTAGTGGGCCAAATAGCGATTCTAGCTAATAAAAGATCATACTCTTCAGTGACAACTTTCTACGTAGACAAATTTCTCCGGACACGTAGTAAAGGGTTAATTCACGGTGGTTATTAGCCAAGTTTGGGGAAAACAGAAGAGAAGTTGGAGAAGACGATGTTGGAGGAAATTGGACTTGGAAGCGTGAAAGCGAAGGTTTGGCCCTTTAAAATGACTACGTACGTACACGCTGCACGCTCTTCGTTGCTCGCCGTGTATATTCGTGGAATTTTTACTCCAACTTTAGCAATTTTCGGAGCTTTGAGTTGAAACTTTTATAGAACGTTGTTCGTACTACGTATAATTAAATGAGTAAAGAAACAAAATTGATTAACCATCTTTTACCCCCCACCCCCGCCCCCGCTCCCGCTCCCGCTCCCGCTCCCCATTCAGCCAAGACTATAAGCCACAAAACTCTTAAATCCTCTTTATAAGTTCAAAGTTCCATTAAACAACAGTTTGCAAAGTTTTGCACCTAGTTTTTACAAGTAGCAGAGAACGGGGCGCGAGTTAGAAAGTGAAACAAAAAATTCAACAACGAATATCAACTTTTGCTCCGAAAACCGAAATGCGTGAGATGAAAAAGTAAGTAACTACCTTTTGAGCACGTCTACCTTAAAATGTCGTTCACTTGGTTAAATTTCTTCGTTACAGAACGAAATTACGCATTAACCTGTAGGAAAAGTATGACAGGCAAAATAATCGACGGTTAATGTTACCGTTTACCAGAAACAGAAACGTTAACCGTTGGCTGTTCTCTAGACTCGTGTATACGTATTAACCTATTTGCAATATTATCGTAGATAGATGGTATTTCATTGACAGACCGATGGAAATTATCTTGAACAAAGTTGAGAATCAAGTAGCCGGGAATTACTAAAAGATGATGTTTTTCTAGCTAGAATCACCGTTTCACCCACTGTGAGTTAGTCTGCGTGGAAACAATCCTGGTCAACCGATCCGTCTAGTGTACGGTTTGGCTCTCGGGTTTACGCTGCGAGTCAGCTGCGAGGCGAATGAGAGCGATCGAAAGAGAAAACGAAGGAGAATCGAGAGGTGGTGGAAGGAGCACGCGTAACGGTTTGGGGTAAATTGGAAGAGCGCGTGGCACGACAGGAGCGAGGGAAATATAGTAGAGCTGTAAAGTGGTACGTTTCTGTCAGTCGCACCGACTCATCGATCCTCGTTCGGCTGCCGCGGTCTGTTCAATTAATAATTTCGTCAGACGTAGACGCGCGCGCGTGTAGTTGAATTACACTGCGCGAGTTTCACCCGTTGATCATGGAATAATATCAGCCGGATGCAAATGTGTGACTATTAATTACACGACCGCGGAAACTGCGGCTATATACTGACTGCGCTCGTGTCCAACTTTTACTCGGCACCATCCATCATTCGGCCTCGGTGAGCTCGTGCCACCGATTAAGCGAAAAGGTACCTACTAGCGGAACAAGCATCTGTCGATAACGGTTCGATTTGCTTCGAACGGCCAATTAATTTCTACTTCGGCTAGATTAAATTGCCAAGGAAACCCTTTTGCCAGGACGCGAATCGCTCGAAAAATATTACCATGCCATCTTCGCGGATCCAAGGAGGCGTCATTCTTTCGCTCTCCCCGCCTCCCTACCTCCCTACCTCGCTCTCTCGCTCTCTCGCTCTCTCTCTCTCTCTGTCTCTCTCTTCGTTCGGTGTTTGCCAACCGGGAAACTTGGATTCGCGTCAGCGTGCAGACCAATCGGTCCAATTCACACGAACGACCATCCATCGGCGGAACTCGAGCTTTAATTGCTTTTGAAGTTAAATACAAATCTATCGTCGCTGCACACGCTGCACACGCTGCACATCGGCTGGCAGTTTGACAAAGCGTTAAAATTCTCCCGATCCCGCAAAAACGATCAGCCCCGTTTGTTCGATACGTCACGTCGTATCGATTGTAAATTCGATGCTCGGTATGCTCGAGCTGCCCGTTCGAACGCTTAGTTTACGACGATGCCACTTGCACGATAAGTGGCAGAGATTAGACGAGTGAAGGTGCACGGTAGCAGGTATAGACGGCGGATGCCGCGTTGAGAAAATGGAAGAAATGGAAATAGAAAGAAATAACAAAGTCTCTCCTACGTTTCCTATCTTCTGGATAAGAAAAATTATATACAGGGTGCCTGCGAGATCATGGTACAAGCGGTCAGGTGGTGATTCTGCCTGGAAAAAATAGTCGAAAAAGGAAAAGGACAACGTGTTTTCGTCAAAGGTTTCGCGTTCGAGAAAAATTAGTTTCGAGATCAATTAACCGTATTAACTGGAAGTTTCGAATGATAAGCTTATCACCTATGCAACTCTAAACTTCTGTCTCTGCTTCTTGTGTCCGTATTATTAGACAACGAAATAACAGAAAGCAAATCGTCGAGTTACAAATACCACGGGTGGTTCTTCAAACACGTCACTTTCGAAAACGAAGCCTCAAACGAAGAATAACTGTTATTCTTTCTTTTCCCACTTTCTTTTACACGTAGAATCGTCTGTTAGACACGTGTATACGTAATATCGATAAACGACGATTTCCTGCAACAACTTTCGGACCAGGTTGCGAGTGCAAGAACCAAAGAACGTTGTTTTCTTAACCGTTTGACGTCCAAGTTGTACGTATCTACGTTGCGTAAATAATTATCACGTAACAGCATCGAAAGGTGATATTTTATGACAATTGATAATCTTACCGGGAACGTTATAAAATATGTAGTAACAATAATTTCTATAGTAAGAATAAAAAGGACATCTTGAGAAGGGAAAATGGTTGAACCACCGGTTGAATACCTCTATCTCTGTTTCAACGAGGAGCCGTTGGATCTTCGGCCGTAAGCCGGCCGCTCTATATTTCTTATGTCGGTGGGAGGGACAAGGGCCGCTAGAGGTTAAATATTCGCAAAATGGTCACGAAATCTGGTCGTTGCTGCTTTTCCTGATTAAAAATCGGCGAGCGTGCTGTACACGCGGTACGTGCAACGAGAAATTCGCTCACCAGGGAGATGGCCGCGTGCAACTCTTTTCCCGTGTTCAACCCGTCGACTACAACTCGCAATTAGTAATGCGATTTGCGTCCCGATTTCTCGGGGATTACACGCTGCAATTAAAGCAGGCAATCTCGATTCTTTTTAATATCGTAGATTACGGAACGATCGCGATGGTAGCGAGCCGTTGGCGGCGAAACGGTACAAGTCGAAGGAGAGAGAGAGGAGTGCCGTTTCCCCGCGTTTCCCCGCGTTTCCCCGCGTTTCCCCGCGAGAAACCGCGTTTCCCCGATTAGAATTCAACGTACGCGGCAAAGGGTAAACGCGCACAGATCGATCCAGGCCGGAAACCACGTGCAATTGCTCGACCAGGCGCCAATTAAAGAGGATTTCATCGTGTTTTATATATTCGTTGTATGATTCGTGAATGCAGGTCAGTGGGCACTTGAAACGGTGAATAAGATCAAATAGAAGAGCTACTGAAAAAGAGGGGAACGTAGCGGTAAAATACAATAAAATAAGTGGACGATAAAAGCGATGACGTGACTCTACCGGTCGGTAGCGTTCGAATCGTCCTGCACACAGTGTGTACTATTGTAAGCGAAGGCGAAAGAAAAATATTTCCCAATGTCTCCGTTGATCTGTCAGTTGCGTAAGCAACAACATAGTGTTGTAGTGGCCACGCTCGTTCGTAACGTATTTCGTAATCGTGGTAGATTTACGTAATGTAAATTTCAGAAGCGATAGATCGTGTTCCGTATAGATGGTTTCGATGGATGGCAATTTCTCGCGGCCTCGCTCGAGCGTGTCTTCTCGAGACTCTGGTTTCGATTTTCTTGGAAGGCATCGCGTCGCAGTCGGCGGATCAACGTGGCGTAATAAATCCGCCGACGTGCTATCTCGCCGCGGCTCGCGATCGATCCACCGGGAGAATGATAGACGGTGGCGTGGCGTCGATCGATCAAGCGGTTAGGCGTGCCGTTAAACCGCCTTTTAGCAAACTACTAAAGTTCGATAAAACGCCAAAGTAGGTACGAGTGTTCGGGGTTAGAACAAAATATACGCCGCTCGACGATCACGGAACTTGGAGCTTGAACGCGGCCTTTCCTCTCCTCCCTCGGGGCTTTCTTTTCTTTTTTTCTTTTTCTTTTTTTTTTTTTTTTTTTTTTTTTTTGCGCAAGAAACGAGGAAAAATCGATCCGCCAAGGAGAACGACCACGATTACTTCTCGCCTTGTTTGCCGTTCTTTCTCTTCTTTTCTTTCTATTTTCCCTCTCTTGCCTTTTCAGCTGTTTTCGCGCATCATCGGTCGAGACAATCGCGAGAGCAGAAGGGGAAAAAAGCTAGCGATTTGGAGGAAAGTCGGCAACCACAACCACGGTTTATTTAATTTATCGAGTATTTTTGCTCGGTGAAAGGCGAGCGTTCAATGACGCGTGTTCTCGTTCGATCGATCGATACTCCTCGGTGGAGGATGTTCCCTGGACCAGCGAAACGGGGTCGCTGGCAGGGAGTAGCAGGATTCGTTGAAATCGGAAAACGAAGCTGGCGATTCGATTTTGGCCGACCGACGAATTAATCGACGGCGCTGATCTGTAAACTCTTCGAAGAAGGAGAAATTGAAAGACGCGAGCGGCGCGGCGAATAAATTCAAGCAGCATCCTAGCAGCAAGTAGGTGGCTGCGACTAGCGATAAAAATGGTGGGTCGAGTATCGACTCGGACTCGGACTGGGACTCGGACTCGTACAGCGGCCGCAACAAAGGGGATCGGAAGAAGGAAAGAAGGGGAGGAGGAAAGAAAGAAAGGAGAAAAGAACGGAGAAAAGAACGGAGAAAAGGGAAGAAAGAGAAGAGAAAGAAAGGTGATAGAAAAGAGAAAGAGAAAGAGAAAGAGAAAGAGGAGAAGGGAAAGACGGGCTGGCCCCGATACGAGTCGATATCCTGTTTCTCTTGGTCGAGTCGTTCCTTCGGGCGAACGCCGGTTAAGCTCGTTTCGAGAGCGAGAAGAAGGAGAAAAAGACGGGCGAGAGGGATACAGGGTAGAGCAGAGAAGACGGGAAACAGATACAGCAGGGAAAGGACGTAACCCTGGGATAGCGTGCGGATGAACGTCTCCTCTCCGTCTGTTTCGGAGAGCAAGCAATGAAACACACGAGGGAGGCGTACACGTACTGTGAGAGACGGCGTGATCGCGGACGGCGCAGACCGTAAATTCGAGCGCGTCCGTCGGTGTCGGAGGATAGGCCGCGGCGGACTCGGGGTGCTGGAGGGAAAAGCAATCAATCTTTGAGAGGCAGATGAGTGCAGGAACCTAAAATATAGGGCAACACAAATTTAGTCTGGCTGCCGGTCCACGTCCACGTGTCGACGTGAATGCGCAACCGCCCGGGTTTGTAATCGATATTGCCGACAAGGCACCACGCCCTGCACCTGCGAGATGTGCGGGATATGCAATGGTACCGAACGCTCCGGGATCCGCGTCCCTCTCACCCTTCTCCTCCGCAACCTGCTCCACCGCCTCTCCCTCTCTCTCTCTCTCTCTCTCTCTCTCTCTCTCTCTCTCTCTCTTGCTCCATCTCTGTCTCCTTTCCTCGTTTCAACCCCTCTTCAACTTGCTTCTCTACCCTCTTGTGTCTATACTCTTCTCTCCCCCGCCCCGTTTTCTTTCCACCCTGCTGGCCCACCCAGCCTCTCTCGCTGTCTGCCTCGTTCGCTCTCGGCCTAGTTATCCGCGCCTCCTCTTCTCCTTCTCCGTCCGTCTACTTATCTATTTATCTATCTTTGTCGCGGAGCAACTCCGATTATCTGGTCGGTTCTGCGCGGAACGGAACGCGCTCGTCTGGGGACTTTGCAGCTCCGCGTTGGCAGCACTGCGGGAGGACCCAGGGTACGCGGGTCCACGTAGAAGACCGACTAGACGGAGATCGACATACCGGATAGCTATACCCGGGATCCGCATGGTCGGAACGCTGCGAAACCTGCAAATGCCCAGTGTCCGGGCCTTCGAGTAACCAACCGATGTTCTACTTTCACTCTTCTAATACGTATGAGCAAACTTTATTTTGACAAATTTTATTCGCGCTGATAAAATCCTAGCGAACGCGCACCATCCCCTACGATAATCTTCTGCTGTCTATTCGGTAGTGTTGCACCTTGCGTTTCCATGCGTTGTTGCACACAAGTAGAGAAAGTGTGTGTTGTCTCTGAGGAGAAACGCCACCTCGAGACTCTTCTCGTTCGAGAGTTATTCGACAACGCGACACGGCGTTGGCTGCGCGCGTTCGCCGGTCCGCCGAATCGAATGAAAATTTAATAAGGGTCAACGAGAACGGGAAAATATCGGCACGCCCCATTTACGCCGCCGTAATCGTTGCCGGTGTAATCGGGCAACGGGCGCGTTTAACGGAAAATTGCAGTCGCTTTAAAAATACACGCCGACGACGCGTTCGCGATTTACCGCGAAATCGAATTACACGTGCGAGCTATTTTCGGCTAATGGAAATAAATTATAGACTGCCGACCGCTTTTGCCGCTTTATAATGCACCGATTCTGGCTACCGTTCACCCACCTTCCCCAACCATCTGCCTGCCACGTCGAACAAACGTATCGTCCCAAGACTTTCCGACCGAGATCCAACAGTTTTCAAATTCCAGTTGGAAGCTCTACCTATAACGTGCCTACACGTGTGTGTATGTGTGTGTGCGTGCGTGC
Source organism: Bombus flavifrons (assembly GCF_040668555.2). Classification (NCBI taxonomy): domain Eukaryota; kingdom Metazoa; phylum Arthropoda; class Insecta; order Hymenoptera; family Apidae; genus Bombus; species Bombus flavifrons. The sequence goes on along the minus strand of NC_138457.1, from coordinate 10,637,620 downwards.
GTGCGTGCGTGCGTGCGTGCATGCGTGCGTGCATGCGTGCGTGCGTGCATGCGTGCGTGCATGCGTGCGTGCGTGGGCGCGTGCGCGCGCCCTTGTCTGTGTGTACAGGACGTTCAAAAGCGACAGGTCGACAAACTTGGGCAAAAATATTACTGCATGTGCTCAGGAGGGGCTAAATCGCGGTCATTTTAGACTCAGCCTGTACGCAGTTCGTTCTAGTTTCTTCGACGAGTCGTCCAAGTTTTCCCAATCGACTACGCCCTTGTCTGAACCGGACGATAAACGGGCCCGGACAGTTACGTCAGTGACGATGCACGCTGAAAAATATTCCGTGTTTCTCTTTGCTCGTTCTCCTACAAATCCTGTACTAAATACTAAATCCTGTAACCTATTATCGTACGATATCGTAATGGTTTGTAAGTTAATACGCGTCACTGTTCGTTACATGCTCGATCGATCCGTCGCGTCGCGTTCAGTCGCGTTGCATCGGGTATGCGAATTTACACCGGAATGACATAATCGCGGAGCAGAATTCGAACGCTACGTCGCGATCGCTTAAATAATACGCTTTTCGCGTTTTCGCGATTCATAAAACGGACTTTTCTCCAACGTAAAACGCGTCGTGGTTCTTGAAAATACGAATCTCTATATAGACACACCAAGTACGATAAACAGAAATACACAGATATAAATGTGATTTTCTATGCGACGCGAAGAAACGGTTATTCGTTGCATATTAAAACACAAATTCCACGAAAGCTGGACACACGATATTTATACGATAAGTCATCGCATCGATATGATATCGTGCGCGAGAAAAGAGAGAGAGAGAGAGAGAGAGAGAGAGAGAGAGAAAAGGAAAACAGGACGTCGCACGGCGTTCGCATAAGCGGCTTATGATTGGCGATAACGCGGAAAGTATCGATATCGATCCGTATAAAAAAAAATAAAAAGGAAAAAAAATGAAAAGGAAGAAAAAAAGAAGGAGAAAGAAAAAGAGAAAGGAAAAGAACGGTGTTTGACGGACTAGGATTTTGTCGCTAGTTCAAGTTCCATTCGATTACATCTGCATGGCGGTCGCGCGTGGTTTGCCCGTGATCGTTGGAACGCGCGAAGCCGTTTAACGTTTCAATTTTGCGCGTCTGGATGAGAGGTTGGTCGTTTTTGCGACGTGTTGCGAGGGTGTTGCAGGGTACGGTGTTGCGCGGATACAACAGGGTCGTCCGTTAAGCCGTTTTAAGCCACGACAGGTACGAGCTAGTTAGGAAAACAAAGTGGTATAAACACGTAGAGCAACGTGGCACGGTCCGTGCTTTACGAGACACGCGATTCCGATGTTTCGCTCGATAGCATCGAGAATTTAATATACATACGTACATACGTACGTACATACTGCGGCCGAATCGATGCGGAGCGTGGGAAACGCGCGACGACGAATCCGCTCTCTATCATCGCGTTCGTTAAAATCGAAAACTAACGTCATCGTGCAACGCGATCCCCCCATCGTATCGATTCTCGTGTTTATTTGCACGCAAACGGCTACCGATAGAAATCCGATCGGAACGGCGGATCCACAGCTTGGAAAAGAGAGATACGGACAACAACTTGCTTCCTCGAACGTTTCTTCGCGATCTGACACGATCGGTTCGTCGAAAAAGATAGAAAGTTTCCGAGGTGCAGGATACAGGCTGCCATACAGGGTGGTCCGTAATTCACGATACAATTTGACAAGTTTACAAGCCAACTAGATAGGAGCGGATAATCGGTGGAAGGCTATTTTCTACGTGGGGATAAGTCGAAAGCGTAGAGTACAACTTTTTCGTGCGAAATCTTATTTTCGATAAAGTCGGATTTGAAAATTTGCCTGCGACGCTACCGCTCCGACACCGTAAAGTATTCGGTCCGGTGTACGGTCGAGTTGTAGTAACGCTACAGTAAATTTGATGAAACGGCTGATCTTCGCGTGCACGTGCACAATAATCTGCCGTCGATCGTCTCTATTTCTGGCCAGCCGAAAAGTTGTGTTACTTTGACCCGCAGAATCTGCCCGATCCCATTTCTGCGATAAATCGCGAACCGCTGTGTATGGGAACGCGCGTACGGGGGAGACGCGTGTAATGGCAGCTGTGACCGCATCAAAGTACCCCGTGGCATATGCATGTAAATATAATGCACGTGAATATTTGAGAAATCGCATAAGACGGAGATGGACGAGAATAACATAACGGAATGCTAGCTCCGATAAACGATGCGAACGTACAACGAGTAACGCGTGTCGCCACGCTGCTCGATTTTACCATGCCAAAGCGGCATTATTATTTTTCCCCCGATTCCCACTATTCAGCGGCGACCTCGATAATCGTGACGAACCACGGACGCAATTAGCGAATCGAACGGAATAGAATGCAACGTAATCGGATCGAATGGAATCGAATCGTACTCGATGATTTCTACTTTTGCACGAACGTTCGATGCCAAAGACACACGACTAATTACGAGATATTCGAGCAGCGGATATCTGTGAGAGCCGTTGACGTTGGCTCCTTGCTTTATATAGAACAAGCGGATGCAGTTGCGACGACAACGACGACGACGACGACGCTCTTTCATCTCGTAAAAGCTCTTTCATTTATTTCGAAAACTTTTCGTTCATCGGGAATCGAAGGATTTACGGGAGAAAGGAGGAAAGGGCCAGGCGATTGCCGAGCGAAAAACCTCATTATTGACGAAACAGGGACAGGGGACTCTGTCAAATTTTATTTCCACGTTACGTCGGTCGACGGCGTGTGCGTCGTTGCACAAGCCTAAAACTCGCTATTACTCGTAGAGGAGGATATAATAGGTACAGCCAGTGACAAAAGTAATCGTAGCCTCTTTAAAACGGAAGAACTTTTTTTAAATTGGATCGAACCACTCGAGCTTTTTCGAGAAGCTAGGAGGGCTAGTTCGCTGGATGATAAAAGAAATGTCAAGGAAATTGAAATTTCATCGTTCCTACCGATTTCAATGTTGTGAAAATTGCTTTTACACATCGAACTAGCCAACCGAACCTTCTAGCTTGTCGAAAAGTCTCCAGTCGTCCAATTTTAAAAAAGTTATTCCATTTTGAAGGCTGTACGAATACTTTGGCGGCGGATCGTACCTATATATCGGACGATGTTGATTTCCAAGGCTTTTCTTTCCCCTGATGCACAAAGAATATCGCTCCAAGTAATTAGAACAAAGCGCAAACTCGTTGATCGAGTTAAAACGGCTAGCGCCGATGCGAAAAGAAGCTCGCTACCTAGCGGGTGTCCGATGGTTCGCGTTTTCCATGCTGTTGCTGCGTCGCGTTACGTCACGTCGCATCGCGTCGCATCGCGTCGCATCGCGTTGTGGGTGGTACGCTGCTAGTCGGCATTCGCGTTTCAACGATGTATCCGAATTCGCTCTTCTAAAATTCGTCCAGCGAAACAAAAGGCCGTCGATCATTTCGTTCTTTAGAACGTCCCACGCGAGAAAATCAAGTGGATTTCAGTCAGGCGAACGAGCTGCACCGTCTGTAGGTCCGCGAGCCACGATACTCCTATTCTCCTTACCGATCTGTGTTCTGCTCGAAAATAAAATGATTTTCTCTCCAACGACTTTCCTCCTACTTTTGCTCTCTCTCTCTCTCTCTCTCTCCTCTCTCTCCCTCCCTCTCCCCCCCCCCTCTCTCTCTCTACGCGTGTTTTGTCCGAATTTATCGAAAAATGGAAGAGGAAGAAAATCAGTGGGATCGGGTTACGTCCGAGAGGCGCGTGCTTTTCCAGCAATTTCGCCTCAAAGGGAGCGGGAACGCGTACGCGTACGAACGTTACCGTTCCGACCACTAGTTCCACAAACTCGTAGACTGTCACGTCTGCCATATGAAATCCGGATTCCCGTTACTTTGTTATTTCTACTAGCGTCGACTCGTACGATGGATTAAACGAAACCGCGAATCGGTTAATTCCACCATGGGCGTGACGTCCGCGATGGTTGAATTCCAAGCGAGTATCGCGTATCCGATGCAGAATTTTAGCTACGAACCAGCTCGGGAAATCTTTGCTGCGAAACGTCGGCTTCGCGAACAGAGAGCAAAAGAGAGCAAGAGAAGAGAGTAAAAGAGAGAGAGAGAGAGAGAGAGAGAGAGAGAGAGAGCCTGGGCGCGAAATCGTTAAAAGGCCCGAGGCGAGAAGAAACGAGCCGAGTTCATCGGTTGCGACGCCAGCTTTTTTTCGCGGCGAGGCCAATTTTTCCTCGGGTTAATCGTCCGATCGCGCGCAGTGTTTTTGGGAATCGTCCGTCAGACGCGCACTGCCATTTTCATGCCATGAAACGTGCGGCTAGACTCGCGTTTTCGCATAAGCAGCGACACGTTTCTATGTTTCTAAGGAGGATTAGTGAATCCACTGTCGTGAAAAATATGAGAAACGATGAAAACGTTATGGAAAAGGGCAAGTTTGTCCGACGACACGGGCAGAACGTAAACTTTCGTAAATCTTTCTCCTTGTTGCCATCAACTTCGCCACTGGGCCGCTCTACGTGGCAGATTATACAACTTTCTCAACCGTTTAATTTCACTGTGCGAACATTACGCCGCGGCCCTCCTCTTACTCCACCATATAATACGTTCTAATCGTGTTTCGCTGCAACAGCCGGCAAGCTTGCCGACGTTGTTAAGAGAGGCAGGGTCCCTGGTCGATGAAACTGATTTAGATGGAACAATCGTAACGCCACTGCTGTTCGAAATCGTCGGCGAAACGAGTGGAACAATGGTCGGGTGGGTATCAGCTCGACAGAAGCAGAGTTGCTTTAGGGAGCGAAACCTGAAATATTCGCGATTACGTTCGTAAGACGTATTCGAGTAAATGGTTAGGTCGATCAAAATTTTTAACGATTCTGCAAACGCGTAGTATCCCAACACCACGGTCGATTTGTAGTAACGGTGTGTGAATTTGACCAAGCTATAGAAAATTAACTATAGCTATAGGAATTAACAATTAATAATTAGAAGCGACCCTTACTTTACTTTACTTACTAAAAAACGTAGCAATAATTTATTTTAGCGTTTGTTGTATAGAACGATATATACATTTGCTGTTTAGATATCACTGGTTGCTGTTAATCGGTCTTGCGAGTCGAGGAATTAAAGAATCTGTAGATAAAGTGACAAAATATACGTATTACTTGCTTATTATATTGCTATTGTAGTTAAAATAAGTAAATGTTCGAATACTTTTCACCGACAGCGTATATATTTTGCAGCGTATATATCAGCGATATTAATATAATATAAATTAATATAATAAGTCTAACTATTCAGTGGGAGTTTTACGGGAGCTTCAACTATTCGTACCGTATAAATATCAATTTTGTGCTAAATACGTATAATAATTAGGTATAATAATTGCGTATAATAACGTTGCTAGGCCGTGACAGTCGAATGAACTTGAAAATTCGTACAAACCCGTATACCAACAGCGAGTTTCGAGGCACGAAGCTTGTGTTTCTGCACGCGTTTCTATCGTATTGTCGGTCCGTCCCTATTCGTCTTTGCACGTAGAATTAACACTCGATCGCACAACGTGTACTCAACGTACACATAGAAGTTTTCTCTGCGATGTGCGTACTTTTACGGGCCACTGTACCCAGAATTCGGTCCCATCCGGTGACAGACAATTTCCTCGTGTCCGCGTCGTCTTGCCATTTCGTCGCGGCAACTCGATGGAATTAACAGTTAATTCGCCGGACTTGTCCTAGAGAGACAAGGTAGCGTACAACTTGCGATTCAACTGGATTCAATGGCGATTCTAGTTCGAGTTCGATCGATCGATCGCTCCTTCTTTTCTTTTCTTTTTCGTTTCTACGATCGAGTACACGGTGGACAAAACGTGGATGAGATGCACGAGATGAGAACGTAGATGACGTTGACAAGCCGAGAACGTTGGTGAGGAAGACGCGGCCGTCCAACGAAGGGCAACGTACGATAACTCGGCGATTAGTTATTAAAGAAGGGCGAAGGTGGGAAACAGAAGTAATTTCGAGCGCGTCGATTACCCCCGGCAAAATTCCTCTGGTCGCTCGCCTACCTGAAAGTCGCCCCACGGCCGAGCCCCTATAGAAACATCGTCATTGACTATCATCTATTCGAGGCCCTCTTCGCCTCGGGCTTATTTTTCGTATACTACGAGGAACTAGGCCACTGGCAACCGAGTCTTTTTATCTGCACGCCGTCCATTTTATGAATTTTATGAAACCCCGGGATGGGCACGGAGATGAAAAAGTTTCGCGGGCTTTAATGAAACTTGGGAGAAAAGTTTCGTACCCGACTCGTATATTTTTCCATCGGATACAGACACGTGTATTCGTCGCGATTTCTCCGCGCGTTGTGCGCTTCTCCAAGTCTTCGAACCCCTTTTCTCTCATTCTGTTTGCGCCTTCCTGCCAGGACCGGCCACGGGGATCGGTGTAGCGAGCCCGGTGTAACCGGGTGCCGGCACAACGGAGATTGACAAGGAAAAGAAACAAACGAAACGGAAACTTCCTAACTGGTTCGAATTAATTTCATTTTAGAAACTCAGAATGTATGCAGCACGATTAGACGCATCTGGCGTGTCAAGTATTCGGAAAGACGTTCTGAAATAATTGTGACTTTTTCAATATTTTTAACGACACGGCGATAAGAAAGTGACGCGTTTAAATATCCTAATGTTCGCTCGTTTCTACCATTGTCTTCTCTTAGAGACGCGAAACGCGTAAAAATACACGAGTACATATTTGAACCTTCTTTCGCGGCTAAATAATTATAGGCCAAATAATAAAATGCGTCTTAATTACACGCGTACCTGTCAAGTTTTTCAGAATGTAACGTAATATTTGTAGATTTTGTTGGTTCTGGGGTTGGGACGGCCGCCCGTATCGCACGCTCGTGAATCCGCTACTGGTCGGTGACGGGGCGCGTTTGATCGATCGTCGCGGATCAAGCCGAAAGCAGCTGGCCAAACCGACATCAACCGTGGAAAACTGTGGCTAGCGCGACGCTAGATGAAACGAGCCGAGAAACAGCGTCGATTGTCATAGGGGTGTGGAGTGGGCAAGTAGAAGCGAAGGAGGAATCTATGATCGGGTGGCTCGTTTATCGGCAGGCCCGCGACGTTTCGCAGACATAGCAACCCGGCAAATGTGCTAAACGCGCAACGTGCCGAATGGTTATACAGGGAAAATCGACGAAGCGTGACCGTCACTGATTGCTAGGTGCAGCGGAACGCGACGGTTTATGAGAAGAGGGGGACCAAGTTGGAAAATGCTGTTGCAGAATGGTTTGCGATGCTGCGTTCAGCATCGTCTCGTTCGGTTCTGTCGAGATTTAGGTGGAGACGGTTTGTTTTCGGATCTCGATCCACCCGGCACGAATGTTCTTAGGAAAGGATATTGCTACCCCTTCTTCCTACCAAGCTACTCTTCTCGGTCTATAGCTACTTAAAAGACATAAAAGACGTAAAAGACGTAAAAGACGTAAAAGACGTAAAAGACGTAAAAAAAAAAAAAGAAAAAACATGATATGCGGAATAGCGGTGGCCGACGGGCGTTTTTACGCCACTCCGTTCGAAATATCTACATACGTATTAATCGGTTCGATAATACCGCGTTCAAGTATCGTTTAAATCATCCGATTGGATGAAAAGATTAACAAGTTTTCCGATAAGCGATGGAGTCGTAGCGTCGTACCATGGTATGGTGCAACGGGCGAGCCATCCTATACACATTGACGGATTGCTTTAAAATTACACTATTACGACAGTCGCGTCTCGTTACGGTACTAACGAAATTTCAAAGAGTTTCGTGTTATTGGGTCGGTACGAGCGGTCCGATGCCAATACGTCTCGTAAATTGTTCGTCTGCGCGTCGCATGCGTTGTTGCGTGTGCAAACCTCGTAACGGATTGAAAGAGCGATATTCGATCGATCGTTGTTTCAACGGCAGACTCGCTGTGTTTTCACAGCACTTTTTCCTAATCGTAAAAGAAGATTGGGATAATGGGCGAAGGAGAGATTCGTTTGCGTCGAACCAACTGCTGTAAAAGACATTCGGCAGGTTTACCAGGACCGTGCACCGACTCTCCGTACGAATGGTTTGCGAAAATCTGACGCGCTGATTTCCAAGCTAGACTCCGAACAACACTCTGGCCCATCTTCTTCGATAGACGACGACGTTGCGCTTCGTTCGTCGCAAAATAATGGACGAATTTCAAGCTTTTTATCGTAGGTAGAGCTGGTGCGCGATCTTGCTAAACGTGCTGTTGCACACGCGGCCACAACCGATGCCACTGGCAGACAAATAAATAATTTAGCGACATCTACTGGATCGGGAACTTTCCCACTGGCCCGATATAATGTACATAATATATTTAGGAAAGGATGCCGTAGAAAGCGTTGGGATGCTTTCGCGAGTCACTGTACGTATATCACGTTATTCGTTATTAAACACGCTTCCACCACTTGTTTTCGCGACATCCTCTAAGGCTTCCAACACGACCAAATATCGCATGGATCCTTTTCCCCGTTGTATTTTCGTCCTCGCGGCCAGCGCTGTCCTCTGCGCTGTCCTCTGCGCTGCCTGGACAGCTGTTGAAAAAGCCGTTCGATATTTTAAAACAGCATGGTCGATCACGATCGTGTAACGCGAGCGTTATACCGTTTTTCGATAAGAGACCAGTCACTCGATGATACGACCATCTGTCAATCTTTTCGTGCATGTAGTTTCGAAACTTTCGTCTCGGCAAACTTCCGTCCCTCGTGGGAGAAAATTCTCAGACAACAAATTCTCAGACAAAATTCCTTTGGGCTACAACTTGGTTCGTTGTTGCGAACCGAGTGCTTCCCATAGGAATTTTCCTCGCCAACTTGAGAATTTTCAACCAGCGAGCGAATGGGACTCGACGCCGATCGCATTCGCGTACTCCCCGGCTCTGCCCCTCCTACTACGATTGCACCACAAGTATTTGCACGCTTCCAAATTATGGCAAATGTTTACCTATTTACGTGCATAGAGACAGATGGATAGATACGAGTAATAATAACAGTAGCGAATGGGTCAGAAAATGCAACTGGAAAACGAACGAATGAGACGAGAGTGCGACGAGTACGTTGCTTGTAAACTAAGATAGTTTTGTAAAAATCAGCAAAGTGTAAGCCGAATTTCTTTCTTAGCCGTGATATTATTATTATTTTTCGTTTGTTCGTTCAACCGATATACAGAATAGATTTCGAACAAAGCTGTTTTATCGTACGGTTGCCTGTGATATTATCTTAGACAATCGTATACAGTTAATAGTTGTTGACAGAGACGATAGTCGATACTAATTGGTTGGTAAATAAAAAGACAACAACGATCGAAGATGAATGACGATAGCTTCGACTAATTTTGAAATTTGACCATCCAAGTTGAGTGATTTTAAGCGTCGACTGCATCTACCTAAGAATTTTACTTCGAGAGAAAAGTGAACCCTTTTATCCGAGCCGGACCATCCATGCGACTGCTTACAAATTCGCATAAAACGACGAACGATATGACAAAATGGTTGATATAAAAGTTACGCCGCCGTGTCCCGACACCTATGAATCTGTGCGTTAAATCTTTTTGAAAGAAGTCGATGTCTTGGGAAAATTACATAGAAAGAGGTGCTTTTTACGTGTAAAAATTACGAAGAAATTATCGGAAACTACATAGAAAACGACCGGACAAAAGGATTGATTTCTGCTCGAACGTAAAAGTAAAAAAACCTGACGAAGGAATTAAATTAAATTAAAATTGGCAGGTGGGTGTAATCGACGCTCGCACCAAGTTTCGTGAAGATCGGTGGTGTGTATCGGTTAGAGGGATTCCCTTGTTAGGACGATCGGAACACGTGTTTCCAATCCAGTTATTTATTTCAGATAAATATGGAATTTGATCCTTATACATATAGGATAATAAGATATATTGCTTGCTTCGATCGTTTCAGTTTCGATGCAGCGAAACTTTGGATTTGATCGCAATTATAGGAAAAAGTAAAGAATCAACAGGCATCGAAATACTTACAGACGATAGCGTGTACGTTTTCGATACGATTGCCGCTAACCGGTTCGTTATTTTTTTCGTTTCAGAAGGCGACTACACCTTAGATGATTCCTTTTGGAACGAAGAGACTTCCGTTGGTAAGTTGAAAAGAAAAGGCGAACGCGGTTTTTCGAACGTTTCGATCGCCTAATTACGCAACAGCCTACCGACGTACGACTATCTTGCGTCAAGCGTACGGTATTACGAGGCCGAGCGTTTGTCGCGCCACAGGTACGGAGAAAGAGAGCACGGGAACGCAAAGTTACGAGACGATCGCGTAAATACACAATGGATAGGAAGTTGTAGGTTGTAGTCAAAGTCAGTGTTCTCTTTGAAGCACGGCACACGGCTCGGCGACGTAGAAAATTCAACGCGCTCCAAATAAGAGCCGAGATACTAATCGTGCACCGAACAGAATACTCGAATCAATGCTATCGCGTAGAAGAGCAGCGCGACAGCGTATCCGCCCTGCGTTCTCGTTAACGTTGTCGCGAGACAAAGCGTTTTTCATCGCGTAAATGCTCGTGTTTTCGAGTTAACCCACGCTTGGCCCTATGCGAGCGAACGGCTTTAGACTGGCGACGAAAAGGACGCAAGAGAGAAAGAGAGAAAGAGAGAAAGAGAGAAAGAGAGAAAGAGAGAAGAGAGAAGAGAAGAAAGAGAGAAAGGGAGAAAGAGAGAAAGGGAGAAAGGAGAGAAAGAGAGAAAGAGAGAAAGAGAGAAAGAAAGAAAGAAGGATGAAAATCGAAGGACACGCGGGAAACGCACAGATTTCCTTCGAATCGCGATGAAACGTAGGCGAAGGAAGGAAAAAGGCGGAGATAGACCGCATTGCAGCACATCCCTCGGAAACTCGATCTGCGGTTACATCTAGTACTCCGGACGCGCAGAATGCTTTATCGTTGAGTCAACAGCGGTGATTGGCTGGGAACACGAAACTTAAATTGGGTTAAATTTTAGACGGGAGGACGATGCGTCCAAGTATAAAATGGACGAGACGAGGGTAACCGATGTAAAATCTCTTAAAACGGCGGCCGTAGCTCCGCGACGCGCCATCTCGTCCAGTGAGAAGCGGAGAATTTCCGCGGCACAGAATACAGCATCGTTTGTATTTCTAGCGACACGGTTTTCTCTCGCTGCACGAGACAACGCGATTTCTTTCGTTTCACGGGACAATTTCGTTCGGTCTTTCGACGCTGTCGGAGGAAAAGCGTCGGGACATCTGAATTACAAAACAGGCGGCGGCCGGTTAAAGCGTCGTACACGCTTGCCCGAAAAAAAGAAATTAATATTCATACTCGTATTTGATTAGACGCGTGGCTGACCGGTTGGAAAGTAAATGCGCAGGTCGGCAAGCAAATCCACCGAGAATTTCGTCAGCGGCACACACAGCCGGCATCTAACGACTTGTCGCGTCCGCGTCCGTTCGATTAATAGCGATTCGTGGTTCCGAGTGTAGGGAGCCGAACTGCGGTAAACGATATAGCGTACACGACTCGAGCTATTGTATCGAGTAAATCGATGCACGCAGAGCTGCACGCGATATTCTACCTGTTTCTCTCGGAGATCTCATGTACGCGGACTTTTGCGAGCGTCTGCGAGTCTCCGGAATCTTCCCTTGAACGGTAGCTTCGATTTCTAGAGGACGTGCAGAGGAAACCTGAAAATGCTAGGTTCGGATAGGATCGCATCGTCGTGCTATCTGGAGTTAACTCGCGTTATCGCGATCACGAAAACGATAGTAGACTCTGAAAGCGATCTGAATATATAATATATCCGATGATATGCCGGATTTTAGGTTGTAAAATGCAAGATTGCTGCCGTAGAACCGATAACATGGCGTGGTAGCATCGTGCAAGCTTGAAATCTAAAATATGCAAAATTAGTTTCAAGGATGCTTTCGAACGATTATACATCGTTGCTAATTAACGGATATAGCAAATAAACGATATTATAAAAACAAAAAAAAACTGATCGTCTAAATACGTCAGTGACGTTTGCAAACTGTGAGCGTGGAGATAGTTTCGCGGGCGAAAAGAGGAGGCGAAAACAGGACGCGATACACTGCACGCGACCGAATAGAATTAAATACACGGCAATTGCACAGAAACGACGCGATAAACGGCCTGTCAACGCGACGTTCGACAAACCCATGGACGGGGCCAACTTAATCGGTCGGTAATCTCGGTTGAACGAACCGTTTCTGGAAATTCAATTTACGAGTCTAGTCGGTTGGTTCGTCAACGAGTAAACCCCTTTAAACTTCCTGGCGACCGTCCCTCGAAAAAGCGGAAATAAAACGAAACAAAAGTACGCCGTCAACAGCGCGTCTTGCTAAGATGAGAATATCTATTGGAAGTCCGTGGTTTGTTCGCCGCTTTGCGAATGTAGCATATGCGTCTATATGCGTCTATACGCGTCTATATGCGTCTATATGCGTATAGGTTGGACGGATCGGGCAACTTTTAAACTTCTCTGTCGATTTCGTGCGAGAAGCGCGGTAGGCAGAGATCGGAAATTGCACGGAGAGGATTCACGCTCGTAAATACTAGTTCCGAGAAAAAATATCAGCCCCGTCCGCCTTAACTCCCTCTTTAATCGGACTTTACGCTGGGAAACTCGAAGCTATTCCTAGCTGGAAAATGACCAGCTCCGCGCTCTCGTTCCCTTCGGCAACGAGATTTTACGTTTCCGATAGGTACTTTCGACCGCTATTTTGATCGATTTCGATATCCATATTGTTACTATTATTATTATTATTATTATTATTATTATTATTATTATTATTATTATCTTTATTATTGTTGTTGTTATTCGCGTCTTTACTTAATTCCATATTTTACAATAGGTACAATAGGTACGATAGGTACGATAGGTAAAATAGGACTGAGATTTTGAGCAAAGTTCCCCGACTTTCTTATCTGATTCACCCCAAATCTCTTCTAAATGAAATTTCGGTTAGGTTTATTATAATTTACTCGCATCGTATGTATTTAACTGCATTCTTGTACAAATGCAAAACGTTTTCCCTAAAAGCAGCAGGTGTCCTAGATCCTAATACTTACGAGTGGCAGTGTATGCACGTATACAAAAGTTGCAAGATATTTAATACAAGCAGGTAATATTTCGCAGAGATTAAAATAGTATTGAAACGGTCAGTTATCCATTGTATCGATATATTCAGTGAGAGCATATTTAACGTTTAGTATATGTCTAAGATGCTACGTTATACATATGTATCCGATAAATATACTACGGATTTTTATTCAAATTCTTGTCTTTATAAATCTAATTAAACAAATCTGTACTTTTTAAGCATTTCAAATTTCCTAAAAACCCGTAAAAATTTGCAATTTAGGGGCAAATATCGTGCAAATTCTATATGTATATACATTTTCTGATTGGTTTGAAATTTTACCGATATGATCGTGACAGTTGTGCCTTATTAAGTGCTAAGAATATTTCAAAACGTTTCGCATAAAACATGCAATATGGAGCGGACAGTCTATTTATCGCGAAAACGATAAAATACCAATAATCTGGAAATTACGAGCAACGTTACAAACATAGGAAACTACGTACGACTTGCGTATTCGAAACGGAAAATAATCTGTTCCGCGTCCATACTCGTTTAATAACTTTAATTGAATTTGAAGAGAGAATAGGGCAAGAAAACCACACACAGAGAGAGAGAGAGAGAGAGAGAGAGAGAGAGAGAGAGAGAATGGAACACTCTCTGGTTGTATTTGCAAGGAACGCTACGCGACTTAACGAGTTAGCCGGGCATGATTAGCATAACTGTTATCGCTAGAGTTACCTGCTGCTGGTTAAATTCGACACGTAATATCTCGGTCAAATATGTACATATTTCGACGTGCTCGAACGTATTTCGTCAACAGGTGTTACGTGTGGACGCGCGTTAAACTCGTTCTTTTCTTTTGCTTCGCTTATTAGAAAGTTTCGAGGCAGAGGAGACGCGATAACGAGTGCAAAATTCTGACAGCGAAATTCGATCAAACAGACGGATAATTTCAATAGCAAATCGAGCGTGAAGGGGAAGACGATCGGCAAATTATTTAACCATTTCGTCGGGAGGAAAATACCTCGATTCGAGTGGCATGGTAATTAGTTGCTCTGTCGTTAATCGCGACAGCCGCGTAATAATTCACTACACGGGGATGTCTACGTGTTGAAAAGGGGACGACAGTGGGGGCGGGGGGAAGGGTGCAGAAACGTGACAAGTAAGTAATTATCCATACACTTCATTTTGAATGGGACGGGTTAAATCGGGCAAAGCCCGGACAGTCGATAAGAGGGTAAACTAGATACTACATGCTTCGAGGAGGCCCTCCTCCACTGATTATCTCGACTCATTCGTAGCTCGCAGCAGCAACAGTTTATAGCGTGATGAAAAAAGAGATCGAAGGAGAACTCGCTTACTCGGATCCGGTTAATCACAGCTGCTTTTCGATTTCGCCGCAGGAGAATACATAGCGGTCGAACGATTCTCTTCTTCCTCGTCTTCGACTAGAAATTTGATCGATCCTCGTCCGTATCTGTAAGAAGCCGCGTAATGCCTCGTGCAGACTGACAAACATTGTGTACGGATCGTTTATAATTTATATTAGACGTTGAGTTCTCGTTTTCAAGAAAATACAGTTTAAACGTGTTTAACTAGGAACTGGCGTTTTTTACTTATTTTCACGGTTTACCTATTTTACAGTTTCAACTCCTATCGATTATTTACCCCTGTTCTCGCAGGAATTGGTCAAATTTAAGTACACTCGTCGAATCCTCAAAGTCGATTTTATCGTAAACAAAGCTCGAGATGAGAAAACGTGGTTGCATATTTTCCACTTATTTTTTCACGTAGACTCGTCCTCTGTCCGATCGTAATAACGTTGCCGCTCCACGCTGTACACTGACTGCCGACAAATAATGTCGTGTGTTCGCGTCTAATTTGTCCGCAGACATTGGCTCTTGTTTTCCATTTCGATGGAAATCGAAACACAGATCGATGCTAAACTGTAAACGCGGACTGTCTCTGCATTTGCATTTTGTCTACCGTTATCAGCGAACCGTTCGCGGACGCACAATATGTAAATTATCCGCCGAGATGTCTGCGGACAACTGTCCGTTATTCGGCGCTGGCTTGAGTCACGATTTCGAAATCGTTCGACACGTTTGTCAGGAGGGCGCGCAAAGAAACGAGGATGGCATGTAACGCGACAACGAGCTATCGTAAAAACGAAGATAAGATTCGAGATAGAAGGGACGAAGCGGAACTTTCGATTGAACGGGAAAATTGATTTCAGGTGAGGCCGAACGACTACTACAAGAGTATCGACAAAACCAAGAGCTAGTACAAAATATCGGGGGCCATTACTATCAGATCATCTATCCAGTACAGTTACGGCATCACGAGAAAATGGGGATATCCACGAGAGAAGTCAGCATATCCAAGGTAATTAATCGCCTGATTCTCCTGTTTTCCTAATTTCTCGGAAAGATTCGCGAGAGACTAGAGCTGAATTTACACCCTTTCGCTTTGCACGATCACCGCGGATGGATCGTTCGCGGATGGATCGTCCAAAGTGAAAAGTGACAAGTGTAAATTCGGCTTAACGACCGCAACCTATCGCCTAATTTTCTTCCGTCCGTCGGATCGACCTAAATGCTTGTTGTTGGTAACTTGAACATTTTCTCACGTTTTAGTATCCTCAAAGAGGATACGGAGAGGGTGGATATCAAAACAATAAAGGCAGAATGAGAGTAAGTGTACGGAAGTTTGTAAAGTGAGAATTATATACGCTTGATGAGACCGAGTTTCCTTCGATTTTGCAGACGGGCAGACATTTTCATCGGACGTCCCTCTTGATCAAGGCCTTTAATCATAAATTTCGCCTAGATTTAGAATTAAATACGTAAGTGGATCGTCGCTTGTGATTTCGGCCTCGGAATCTCATAGGGCACGCATCCGTCAACTATATCAAGAATATTTTCTGTTGCAGGCAACTTTTAGCTCCGAACCTTATGCAAAAAGACTTTTTAGCCAACGGCGCGGAACAAAGTTTTAAACAGGTAACTAGAAACCGTTCGCCGAATTGGCACGAATTTCCAGCTGAAATTGGATCGTTCGATCGAACGAATCTCACTGACATGTTTGCAGGAGATAGAGCATTGCTACTATCACGGTACCGTGAGGGATTATCCAGGAGCTAGCGCTGCTTTTCACACGTGTAACGGTGTCAGCGGTGTTATTCACTTAGGCAACGAGACATTCGTCATCCATCCGTTTTATGGCGGCGATTTATCGGTCAGTTTAATTATTCGAAGGCTCTGTATACGCGTGTGTCTATCGAAGCGCGTGTGCGTCCCGAAATCCGTGTAGTACGATGAACGCGACGCTTGTCTCCGCGATTCAAGCGACGAGTCACGAAAAACAACATACATCGTCGTAAGACGCCTTTTTGAATTGAATTGAATTGAATGCGCCTTGAGAAACTCTGTATATCTTCTTTCTTCTCTTTTTCTCTTTTTCTCTTTTTCTCTTTCTCTCTCTCTCTCTCTCTCTCTCTCTCTCTCTCTTTTTTTCTGTTTTACAAAAACGAAGGAATTTTTAGATGAACGAACTCTTGGCAGAAAGAGGTGATTTCAATGTTATGGAGGGCACGAAACGACGATCGTATGAACGAAGGTACACAAGAAACCTAACAGAAGGTATACGGATAACTACACAAGTATATAGGCTAGTAGAGTCAAAAGTAAAGAAAACTTTTCGAAACGCATTTGTACCGTTGTTATTTCAAAACAAGTACTACTTTCGGACCGCCCGTACGTACATTGTGGGGAAAGAAAATTCGATTAGCGTTCGGGAGAATGTCGTTTCCCTGGGGGAACGTGATGGGTTATTCAGGGTCTTGGAGGAGCCCAGGGCAGGATACAGGGAGCGGTGTGGACACAGAGGGTCCTGGCTAAACGCGAATGTTTGGCTGGATCCTGTGAAGCCGAGCAGCGAGTGTTTCGAGAATGGCAAACACGACGACAGGATGCGACGCGACGCGATGCGACGCGACGCGACGCGACGTCAGGCCGCTCGATCCAGTTTCGTTAGCACGGCAGACGAAGCGAGAGGATCGAGTTAAGCCGCTATCAAGCCTGCTCGACTCGTAAACGAGTAATCGGCTGCTGCAGCGCTAAATTCTCTAACTCGCAGCCGCCTTTCGTTGTTTCTACGTTGTTGCACGGCTGTTTCTACGTTTACCTGATGACGACTAACAAGGAGGGTCGAAATCACCGAACCACAGCTAATAACCTGTTTCTCGGTTCTGTCTTTTCCATTAAAAATTGATCGTCTTTTCAACGTAAGCGCGCAATGCGCACGACCGTCGAGAAACGATGGAAAATAGATTTGAGACTAGAAGAATGTTCGCGCGAGTACGGAACTGAAGGTTGAATGCAGCAGCGTGTGTGTATCGAGGCACGAGGCGGATACCTGAAATATTTTCTTGCAACGTCCATAACTTGGAAACTGAGATATGTTCGTAAGACGTATTTTTACCGATTTTCGTGTGTAGATTTTAAATTTGGACGAAAGCAACGTTGACGTTTCGTAATCGAAGATTAAGGAACAACGCGGCAGAGAGAGAGAGAGATGGAGAGAGAGAGAGAGAGCTGGAAGATAGCTAGGCAGGCAACCGTCGTGTACTTGGCAGAGACGAGTTAAGTGGGGACGTTCTTCTTATATGCATGAGCTGTTCTTGCATTATTATTCATGAAGAGATCTCGAAGTAGCAGCGTGTTGGGAAAAAGAAAAATAAATTGTTCGCGTCGCGAGAAAATCAGGATGCCGCGTAAGCATCCGGCTAGTCGTCGTCGTCGTCGTCGTCGTTTTCTCGGAAAAGGAGGATGGTCGAAATTATAGCTCTTCGGGCATCAAAAATTCTAATAAGGTATCATCGAAGTACAATCATCTGTGGCAAATATAACGAGAAAGTTGTAGAAAATATAGACGAATTTTTCGTAATCGATATATCGCAGCTTGTTTTAGAAGCGAGTTGTAGTGTAATTAGAAAGACGTGTGCTTGATAGAAGATTTAATACCGTAATACCGTGCCTCGAGTTGTCTTCGTTTTCGAGTTACGATCATTTCAGACGAAAACGATCCTATCGTACTTAGGGCATATTAGAATTTTAGGTGGCTGAAGGAGCAGAAACTTGTCACTTTTTTGCCATCCCCGTTTGACGGATGACGGGATCTCGGGTCTCGCTGGAGCCGGGAATTCACGCAGCCGTTGTCGATACGAATCGATTACGATTGCGAAACGAATAGATGAAAGCAATTTGGAAAGAGATGGGCTGCATGGACGAATTCGGGACGCACGATGGTTCGGCGATTCGTTGAAACGCTGGCATAACGATTAACCGAGAAAAGATTGAACCGCGGATAGTAGGTCATAGTCCTGGCGCAGATGCGAGAAGAAAAAGGCCGCGCGATATAAGCCATAATCGAATAGAAGAAGGGGCGTTAAAAAAGGCGGGCAGCGAGCTGCTCGGAGAATGTTAACTATATGCAGACCTCTCTTTTAGCAGAAACATCCTCACGTTATATTTGAAGCTCGAACAAAGGCTAACAAAGGCTGCGCTAACTCGGGGAATCTTGAGTGGCGTACAAAGAACCGCCGGCAGAAGCATGTTCTGGGGCTATCGGAGACCACTTCCGATCGATACAAGAGAGACGTCCGTGAAGCAACCAAATACATCGAAACTGCCATCATTATCGATAAGGCTATGGTATGACGATTTTCTTCCACTACTAGCCCCTTTTTCCGATCCTTGATCCGATCCGATCCGATCCGAAAGATATCTGTGGCGTTTGGCGATGCGTTTCCCAAAACCGAACAGAATCGAGGGAGTGCCAATCACGATCATAATCGTTGGAGGAAAACGCGCGACGTCGTTCCAACCGAGTTTCCACGGAGCCTGGTAATAGTAAATTGGCCGGAACCTTTCGACGTGCTTGAACCCGCGCGTAACTCAACGATAATTGTCATATCGCGCGTCGCGCGTCGCCTTTCCGTAAAACGAAACGATACGATCGACTTTAACGATCCCAATTGTCGTAAATGAAAACGTAAAATCGATCGCCGGGCCACCACCTTCTCTTCTGCTTCACTTTACGCGGAAACATTCGTTTTCCTTGCTTCAGTTCGAGAAGAGGAACGGTAGCACCAGAGCCGAGGTCGTTCATGATGCCATCCAAGTCGCTAATATAGCGGACATGGTGAGTGCGAACCGTTCTATCGGACCTTTGTTAAAAGGCCTTTCGGACGCTTTAGATGCGACATGCTTACGAGGCCAAACCCGCTTTCAAAGTTTCAATCGCGCATAAAAATAAGCGGACAGATCATGGAAATGGGTATCGATCGCGTTTCCTTAAATACGAAATAATCTGTATACTGTAGAAAACAGAACATGTAATAAATAAAAGTTGACTACGGTGTCTCGAAAGTCAAGTGCGAAGTGAACGAGCAGAAAGAGCAAAAGTCTTTGCCTTTTCCACTTGTTTTTGCACGTGGAATCGTTACTCGACCGTTCGTACCATGATTTCGATTAAACTCGATTGATATCTACTTGCATCACTGGTCCGCTTACTCTTGTGGTCGGCCGTAAGCGTGAAAACGTGGCCTCGTAAACAGCGAACCACCGATTCCATTCGTTCTTTTCTCAATGTTTTTTCTCTCTTTTCGCAGTATTTCCGCACGTTAAACACTAGAGTCTCCGTCATATACATCGAAACGTGGCAGGGCATGAACCAGGCAGACATCGGCGCGGGCATGGATATCAGTCTCGCTTTGCTCAATTTAAACGATTACACGATGCGAAGGATGTTCCATGTCCCTCACGATACCACTCAATTACTCACGTACGTATCGAGACGATTCGTTTGTCAGGCAACGTGGCATCGTTTCTCAGAAATTTTATCCAAATTCCATGCTTGAACACGCAGGGGCGAAACGTTCTCCGGTGGAGAATCGGGAGTGGCTATACCTTCGACCGTTTGTAAACAAAAATCCGTAGGAATCAGCGTCGATTTGAACACCTACGAGCCTCATCTTTTAGCCGGTACTATGGCTCACATGATCGGCCACAATATCGGCATGAGCCACGACGACGGAAGTTAGTTTCTATCGACAACTTCTAGACGTATAATAGAAGAAAAGGAAAAAGCAAAAGTAACGCAAGGCATCCTATCGTGCATAAGTATCGGACGCTTGCTGCAATCCGATCGAAACATTGATTACATTTCGAAACATTTTATTTGATATTCTCAACGTTACTGTAGAAGAACGGTTCTCCGTTGTTCTGTCAGAAACAACTGAAACAGGTGCGATATACCTGCATCGATCAAGTTCCACATTTGTCTCTGATAGACAGACAAACAGACAGCTCTCACATCCGATCAAATCTATCGAAAGTTTTATAACGTAGTTGGAAACGTGTATTCCAAAGGTTCTACAGATAGGACCCAAGTCGCTTGACTCGGGTGTTTGGCAATCGATAGCAGCAATTTTCGTCCACCTCCGATCATCGCGTTCTCGTTTATACGAGAACTCACGTCAACTATTCGTCGATATCTATTAAATTTAGCCGCGTAGTTGCCTGAAATAAGATCAGAGGCGGAAGTTAGATGAAAGAGCTTCGATCCGACTGTATTTTATATATTTACGATGATTTGCAAGTGTCCAAATACTTATGCGCGCTGGCGCAGTTTGCTGATATTGGAATTGTTCGCAGGGAGCGAGTGTATCTGCCGCGAATGGCACGGATGCATCATGGCTCAATCGATCGTGGGTTTGGAAAACGTTCAGCCGTACACGTTTTCCGAGTGTAGTAAAACGGATTACATAGAGTCGTTAAGAAGCGGCAACGGCTTTTGTCTTTTGAATAAACCAAACGAGGTAAGACGAAAGACCAGGTAAGAGGATTCTAGTTGAGGCTAATTGAACGGAGGCCGAGTTTACGACGAAACGAACCGTCCCCTAAAGGGAGAATCGTTCGCTTTACGAGCGTGCAAAAGCGAATCACGAGACGCCTAAGAGCCTGGCAACGAGATACTTTTTCACTGCGGTTTCAATGAAATCTCGTGAAACTTTCTCATCTCGGTTCGTTGCGTCGCAAACTAATTTCCACGATAGCGTTGTTTCGAGGAAAAAAACGTAAACGTAAACGCGTTTCTCCTATCCTCGGGCCGACCTCCATTGACAGGTGGTGGTAAGGACGTCTTGCGGAAACAGGGTAATCGACGACGGGGAACAATGCGATTGCGGATCGATCGAAGAGTGTCACGAGCTCGATCCTTGCTGCGATCCGATCACCTGCAGACTTACCTCGGAAGCGGAATGCGCGTCCGGCCCTTGCTGCAGCGAATGCAAGGTAAAATATTTCTCCTCGCGTTCGTCACGAATCTCGAATACCGTATATCGAAAATCTATATCTCTTTGGCTAAAGATGTACGTGACTGATAGCGGCGAGAGGTACGACAAACGCGTCGATAAACGCAGGCGGACAGAACGTCTGGTATATCGGTTTCTCTCGAGTCGAGTATGGTAAATAGATAGCCATTCGAATCTGGCGATCAGTTTCGAAACTGTGGCACGTTTTTCAAGACTGCCAACATTCGAATCACCTCGAATAGGCTTCGATGTCCTAAAACCGTCGAAACTGCCGTTGCTAGTCACTCGTTTGTAAACGCGTTTTCCACGTCCCGAGCTTTCTACGTTTTCTTCAGCCCCTCGAGTTATAGTTTAGTTACGTCGTATACGTAAGCCAGGCGCAAAGTCAATTCGACCTTTATATCGGATATGTTTTACCCTCGAGTGGACACGTATATATACGTTTACTGTCTGTTTGCCGGGAAATCGACGTTTGAACGTCGAGGATCCATCTAATCTCGAATGATTTTGACAACGTAGTTGCTGCCGCGTGGCGTCGTGTGCCGGGAGTCGACCAACGAATGCGACTTGCCGGAAGTCTGTACCGGAGAGAACGGCCAGTGTCCGGCGGATGTTTACAAGAAAAACGGAAGTCCTTGCGGGAACGATGCTGGACATTGTTATAACGGCATTTGCCCGGCGTTGGATGTTCAGTGCGATCAAATCTGGGGACGCGGTGGAGTTGCCGCGGACTACGAGTGTTTCATACAATTCAATTCCAAGGGCTCGCTCAGTGGACATTGCGGCACCGATTCTTCTGGTCACTACATCAAATGCGATATAGAGTAAGTAAAACTTTCTTCGCTTCTATCCGTAATTCGCTAGCTTTCGCTCGTTACGTCGATAAACTGATTAAAGGTGTACGCGTAACTTTTAAAACGTGCATTCCTCTGCAAACTGAAAATTTGTATTTGTTGCGCCGCGTTCGTCAAAAACTATCAAACGGTATGAAAAAAGTCTGCGATTTTTGATCCATCGCGATAAACCTTAGCCGAAAATAAAGCTCGCGATACGTGGCACGGCCGGTCACAGAGGTGTGCACCGGGTACGAGAAAACCGGGCCTTGGAAGAAGCAGAAAAGAGTAAAGAAAGAGCGAGAAAAGCAGGATAAGAAGGGCAAATTTGTCACTGGTTCGAATTAATAATTTCATTCTATAAACTGGTTGGGAATGCGCGCGGGACGGTTAAACGCACTTGCTACATCAAGTATCGAGAAGGATATTCTAAGTAATTGTGATTTGCCCAATATTATTGACGATATGGCGTTATTATTCGTCTCTGTTATCCTGTTATCCTGTTATTGTGAAAAGCTCTTTCTCTTTCACACAAATGACAAATTGTTGACAAATTGTTGATAAATTGTTGACAAATTGTTTCGGGCCGAAAAATATTTCTGCTATCCGGTAATTGGTTAAATCGTAATGCTGTAATCGTAATACGTAATGATACGTAATCGTAGGAACGTTCGTTGCGGGTCACTGCAGTGTCAGCGAGGTGGCAAGCAGCCAATGTTGCCAGATGCGGATCATTCGATAACCATAATCTCGATAAAGGGCGCGGAGTACGAGTGCAAGTAAGTAACCGTTAAATTTCCCATTATCCTTCTATCGTAATCGGATCGTAAGAATTCTGTTGTATATATGAATAACGTTTGCGTCGATTGTTCGCATAAAGGTCTACGACTGGGAAGGTGGATGGAACCGAGATACCTGGCATGGGTTTGGTTCGGGATGGAACATCCTGCGGTAACCAATCGGTAAGAGAGACGACTTTCTAATCCGTAAAAGCCGCGAACTCTCCCTTTTCCGATGTCGTTACGTTAATAGTTTCCAGATTGCGTAGATTACGCAGAGTCGAATGCCGTCGTATGGAGTAACTACTCTAGCTCGTAGCTGCACACCGAGAAACCATCGATCGTACACGGATACGACAGCGTCCACGTATACTTGTTTTCTGTTTTAGATTTGCGTGAACCAAACGTGCATAAACCTGCCCCCGAACTTGGGCAACGACAAGTGTCCTAGCAATCACAACAATAACGAGTGCTCGGGGAATGGCGTAAGCAAAACTTTTGACACTCGGCTAAACGACTTAAGTGGTTCGACATAAAAATCGGCCGATTCCAAATGAAATTCGCTCGTTCCCGTAGGTATGCACCAACTTGAATAAATGCTTCTGTTACGTTGGATGGAACGGACCAGATTGCTCCATACAGCAGGAAATTCCAACTTCTCCGCCAACCACGTCTAGCACCGAATCAGCTGGTAAAAATAGTTCACATCCTAAATTAGGGAAGAAAGAGACCCCCTACGGTAAGTTGCGATTCGTAAAACTCTAGAAGATAGAAAATCGTCGATCTCGAATTTCGAATTTCAATTTCGAACGAGGCGAGAAACCGAAGCTGCGACATCGATTCACCTTGCTCGAATCGTTCGATTCGAATCGCTCGACCAGCCTCGGTTTCGCGTAGCTCGCGCGATCGTTTCTAGCCTGTAATCTAACGATAAGCAGACAACGGTAAATAAGAAATGAATAGAGTAAAATAATAGTAGAAATAATAAATAGCAGAGTAAGCGTAGATACGCGGCATCGGTTACCGGTTACGGCGGATGTTTCTCCGCGTCGAGTCGCGTGATCGATCGGTTTCCTTCTTTCTATCTTATATGTATTAAGTATAATGTATTAAATGTTCGTCTGTTTAATACGCGGAGAAGAAGAAGAAGGAAAACACGAGGCTCTTGGGTAAGACAGAGGTCGATAGCAAAGACGGATGGTACCTCGGGGCAATTCAACAGGCGTGATAAGCGGAACGTTCTACCGTGACCGGTAATCTTAAAAAGGCAGACATTTGTCGATCGTGTAGATGCGTTTAATTCGCGATAAGACGAAGACTCGTCCCGTATCCCGGCGGAATGTCGGTTAGCCGCCAGATTATTTGGGGCCATACCATCAGCTGTGCACATAAAATTCAAATGCGTCTATACGTATGTATATGGAGTACGGGCCGATTTTACTCGAGTTTATTCGATTACACTTTTCCACTTTCGATTCACGGTCTCTCCAGAGAAAAGAACGATCGCAGACGCCAACTACGCACGTGGTCACGGCGATCCTTATCGGGCAATACCGCCCGTTTCCCTTACCAACGATGCAGCGAGCCTTCTCACTGTTTTACGGTGAAACGGATTACCAGCTGTACGCGCGAAACTCTATCTTCCGATGATCCTCGAATCGAACGCAATCTGTGACGTTCCAATCGAATCGTTAGGCTGGAAATTCGAATTCACTTGGTTGCTAACACGAGTATACGTAAATCGTTGTTGTTGCAAGTTTACGCAGACCGATGTAGTACGCGCGAAGATTACGCAGGTAAAGGGAGAGGGAGGAAAATAAGAGGAAACGAAGAAAATTGTTCTTGGAACAAATTCTCTTCCTTTCGTAGCGCTATTCTCTTACTTGCATACAAGTTAATCTTTTCCGGATCAACCGATCCTCGCAACTTGCTTTTACCACGAGACAAACGAGTTTCGAATGTTTGAAAAGATCGTGCGAGATGCGAAACACGCGATGTACCTTTCTGATACGCGTAGATTACAAAATGTGATGGTCGTTTCAGAAACAACTAACAACACTCTTAGCACCGGAATGATGGTATTAATCCTGGTGGGTGTGGTCAAAGGAGTCTTCATTTCTTTTGCGCTAATGGCCATTTGCTACAGGTACAGTAGCAAAATAAAGTTGTTGAGTGGGTTCGACCAACGCCTGTCATTGTCAAGTAATTCCGTGGCTAGCTGGATGATGAGGCATCGCACGCGGCCGTCAAATTGCTCTCGTAATATTGATTCATCTTAGCCTATTTACTCGATGTTTATTCATATACATATATTTATCTATATATGTATATATACATATACCAATGTTTTTTTCGATGGTGTGCTCTGAATGTGCTCGTGCTCGCATAGCGCGTATGAATGATCACTACGATCGTGACTATGCTGCACGAGCGAGGGATCTACGTTTCTACTTGGTGTCGCATGCCAAGGGACGAAAGCAAAAGTTGTTGCGTAAACCGTGCTTCAGTGGATACGCTTGTTCCGGCGTCTGCAGTCTACAGTCTAATTGAATTTAACTGGATTTCTTAAATATCCGGTTAAATAGTCGCTTTAGTGCGGAGAGTAATGGCACAGCAGAGCCGTAAACGTGTGCGAACGTGTCACGGAAATTTTATATTTTATATTATAGAGAAGAAACGAGGATGAAGAGAAAAAAAGAAAAACGATAGAACACGAGTAACAGAGATGAGAAACGGGAGTGAAAGTTGAAGAAAGTTAAAGATTCCAGCTTTCGTTATCGTAAAGATGATCGACGCTTCTGGAGGGACCGGGGGCTGTGGCGTTAAAATTAACAAGTGGCGAATACGAATACGAATACGAATATAGGATGGGATACGAAGCGGATGACGGATAATCTTGAAAAGAAAACGTTGTTGTCACTTTTTCTAACAAGTTGTAATCGTAAGAGTGGTTGGAAGTCGGAGCGAGGTGGTATACGATGTCAGCGTCAGAGATGCGTGTACGTTCATGGTCTAAACTCGATTAAACTCGATAGATTAGCCCATCTTGTATAGGATAACGCTGAATTGTCTGTGATCGTGGTTGAAAAAACGACAGACGAAAGATAATGTGTATCTCTATTCTAAGAAATTACTATATAGAGAGAGCATGTTATACGATTCGTCCCTTGGGGTGCGATATCCGATACACGATCCATTACAACGTCAATGTGCCAGCTGCTTGTATGCCCTATAAAAGCATGAATAAGGCTGATTAGCGAAGAAACGAACGTGGTCCCCTCGGACAGTTTGAGATCGGAAAGCAACCGTTAACGACAAAGTTTCCAACTGGCGTATGTACCAGCCAGACGACTATTTGATCGCGACAACTCCACGTGATATCGTGTCTTCGTCGATGTCAATGTGAATGTGAATCGGAAAAGTATTACAGTTAACAACGAGTCGTCCGACTCGAACGTAAAAGACACGAGAGAAAGGATCGCGGGCATCTCTAAACTAAGATAGATAGAGAGATACTAAACGGAAAGTGGATCGAAGCGAGAAAAGAGGCGCTAGGGACTCTAGAACAAGAGAAAGAGGAAAAGAACTGGTTCGCATCTATTGTACTTGTATCGCGAGATACCGCGTCGATGCCGCGTCGATGTCGCGTCGATGCCGCGTCGATACCGCGTCGATGCCGCGTCGATGCCGCGTCGATGGTGCGTCGATGGTGCGTGTACCACGCGAATGGTGTGCGTACAACAAACTACGCCCATGTATATGTATATGTGCTGATTCTGGCTTCTCTGTTTCTTGTCTGTTTCTGTCTGT
The DNA here is from genome assembly GCF_040668555.2 of Bombus flavifrons. Lineage (NCBI taxonomy): Eukaryota > Metazoa > Arthropoda > Insecta > Hymenoptera > Apidae > Bombus > Bombus flavifrons. The sequence continues at coordinate 10,610,641 of NC_138457.1, read as the reverse complement.
CACTGCCATCTCTGTCTGTCTGCATGCTGTGGGACGCTCGGATACCAAAATGTATCATCTGTATACCGCGCGCTGCGCGAACAATGGTACTCGATCTTGATATCGTGTCGGATATCGACGATGTTTGACACGTGACGACCAACGACCATGCAAATCTAACGATGTAACTAACTAACACGTCTGATCGTCACAGAGAACTACCACGGCTCTAACACTGTATTTTTAGTTGGTGTGCTCATGTCGGTGGTAGGGGGTGTTTTCATAGTATTTGCTCTGATGGCTCTCTGCTACAGGTCAGTCGTAGTACATAAAAACTACTCCCTCTGTCTCAGGTTAGTGTGCAGAAACATACACGTAGAAATTCTTTTGTATGCGTATATATATATATATATATATGTACGTATATATATGTATGTATATATATATATGCACATATATATGTATGTCATTTTATTTTTTTTTTTTTTACGATCCACACGTCGTACATATATATTTACATGTATATCTTTTAGAGTCCGTATTATATTACCGTCTTTCTCTTTTACCATTTCCGCTTACTCTTCTTTTCGTACATTTTCTACTTTTTTCCTTTTCTCTCTCTCTCTCTCTCTCTCTCTCTCTCTCTCTCTCTCTCTCTGTCTCTCTCTCTCTCTCTCTCGCTCGCTCGCTCGCTCGCTCGCTCTTTCTCTCTTTTTGTCTCGATGTATCTTCTTTTATCGTGCCGATCAAGCGCTCTGCATAATCTGTGCCGCAATGAGTCGCTCCGTATCGCTCCGTATCGCTCCGTATACCAGATACACGCCACGCTTGTGCGATCGTGCAAAGATCGATACTCGTTGCAACGAACAGAGACAACACCGAACCGAACCGAACCGAACCAAACCGAACAGAACAGAACAGTACAGAACAGATATGGAAACGCGTGCCACGCGTTTTCACGAGGAACCGTCCTATTCCATTTGCCGAGCGGAAAATGCGCCATCGATCGCGCGTCTATAGCACGCGTACCGTACCTGATCGTTGCTACGATTATGCTAACGATAAGCAGCTTAAGCGATTGCCGGAAAATTCGCATTTGCCGCGAACCATTTACGTTGGTTCCGAATCCCTTTCGCAAAATTGGCTACTCGACGTGTATCGTTACTCGTCCGCAAGTAACTAAAGGCTTCTGTGTTTCGTAACCGTTAACTGATATCCTTAACGGGTCGTGCGACCAAGGAACGATCGTTTCGATCGATAGAAGGAAGGACGAGACGAGAGACCGAATGATCCGATTCGTATTGATATCGGTTAAAGGTTGCCGCGTTACAGCGGGGTGATGGCGATCGATCAAAGTGCTACTTCCTTGTTTTGCCGACAATGCTGAGCAAAGTATATTCAGCCCCGTGGAACGCACGCGTGTGTTACAAAGCTTAGCTCGATACTTTGTCTCGAGACACTTTGCCCGTCTGTCTGTCCACACTACGTTATCGTTTGATTTTGAGTATTTGGTTGACGGGTCCACTGCCAGCGGAGGACGAACTCGCACGAGTGGCCGCAAGGCCAGCTGCCGGTGTACCATTCGACTGGTTATCTGTTTTCGTTCTAATGCATGCGATCACGGTTCCCTGTACAAGCCCGTAGACGCGCCCGCTTCGCTAGCGTCAACCATTTCATCGTGAAAGATTTTACGGATTAAACGTATATTTACCCTCGGCCTATTACGTTTAGACGCTACGTTAGACTTTAACGTGGCACACAACATTTATATACGTTTTAATATATGACCGTTTATATACGTTTAAACCGGGAACGTGTGTACATAATTATGGTAGAATATCGCGAGCACGCACTTGGGGCACGCAATTATATCTTGAAGGGGAGTCGACTACAATTCCTTTTCGTTCGGTCAACGCATTTGAAAACGTCATTGAACGCTCAACGATCGATGATCCTCGTGCAACTATCACGACGAAAGGAACGAAGGAACGAAGAAATTCGTTCAAAGTCACCCTCCCGTAGTTTGCATGCGCTTCCTAATCGTTCTTTGTGGTTACCACGATCGCGAGCCTCGCATTCTCGTAATCGGCCAATTTCCCGCAGAAGGAAGAGCACCGTCCAGAGGTACGAGCAACCGTACGTGCAGAGACCGCCGCAGAGGAGTTACATGGTTTCCGGAAACGCCGGAAACCATCATCCGGGACACGCCGTCCTGGACGACGTCCACAACAAGATCCTCAACTTCAGCAGTATGCCTAATTCCAGGTATGACGATCGTTTCGTTGCCTACTTAGCTAACACAGTCGGGCTAGAGATTGACGCTCGAGCGTTTCACGCGTTTCTTCGTTACGTTTCTCCGGACATGATCGATTCGATCTAGATTCGATCGCGCATTTACTTTCGACCCGATCACCGGCTGATCTTTCGAACCACGCAATTTATATAATATATATAGGCGGCAGCTCTACTATCGCCCTTCGATCAAATTTATATACCTGTTTCTCAGTTTCCCCTATCGTTCTTCGTCAACTTGCTCGCAAACTATAATAGCAATAATGATGATGATAATAGTAACAACAACAACAACAACAACAATAACAACAACGACGACGATGACGACGACGACGACGACGACGACGACGACGACGACGACGACGATGACGATGTCACGACCGGCATACTTCAAATCCGATGGACTGACGATGGAGATAAAGATGTGGCGGCACTCAGCGACAATGTATATCGCTGAAGTGCCTAATGAACCATCAACATCCCAACGGTCCTTCCACCGAAGGTTCTAGAAAAAAGAGCACGTGGCAACGGTCGCGAACGCCTAGCAAATGCATGGACGGTGGGGATGTGAGGGATGACAAAAGAAAGTAATCGGATCCTCGAAAGTCAAATTGTAAGAGCTTCAGTCTTGGAAAGTCACGCCTAGAGTTCGGAAGTGGATTGTAAAGTGGATTGTTGTTAGAAAATTAAAGTTTCTTTTTTATTTTTTACTTCAAATTTCTTTTTTTTATTTTCTTTTTGTTATTTTACGTGACAACGACGACGACGATGTCACGACCGGCTCACTTTAAAATCGGAGATAAAGATGTGGCGGCACTCGGCGACAATATATATCGCTGAAGTGCCTAATGAACCATCAACATCCCAACGGTCCTTCCACCGAAGGTTCTAGAAAAAAGAGCACGTGGCAACGGTCGCGAACGCCTAGCAAATGCATGGACGGTGGGGATGTGAGGGATGACAAAAGAAAGTAATCGGATCCTCGAAAGTCAAATTGTAAGAGCTTCAGTCTTGGAAAGTCACGCCTAGAGTTCGGGAGTAGATTGTAAAACCAAGTGTTAGAAGAAAAATAAAGTTTCTTTTTTTTTATTCTTTTTGTTGTTCTTTTGTGTAATTTTACGTGACAACGACGACGACGACGACGACGACGACGACGACGACGACGACGACGACGACGACAATAATAGTAATAATAATAATAATAATAATAATAATAGTAATAATAATAATAATAATGATAATAATAATAATAATGACAAAGCGAGAAGCGGCGAAACGAGAAACAGGCTGATCCCAATGATCCTAAGCTAACACGAGTGAAACATTGGAAATGATCAGAGTACGTGTTCGAGTACGCTTTTAAGAGATAATCTAGGGAAGACCCCTGCAACTAGTGTTGAAAAGGATCCATCAACGATCGCCAAAGACACATCTCGCTTCTACTTATACATTGGTTTTCCATTAATGTTTGCGTCACACGAATTCACGTCACACGGCATTCATTCGACATTTACAAAATCATTGGACGGGGATTCGGTTCGCGCTGCTTTTCGTAGACGCAAAAGAATTTTCACCGAGTTCTCGAGAAACACTGTTTCATACGCGACCGCGTTCCATATGTCGTAACTCTCGCGACGAGCCATCTTCTCTGTCGTTCGACTCGGCGCGGCGTTCCGAGTTCATGTTGTTTCCTCGAAGCGGCAAGCAGTTGCTTTAACATTGTACGTTGAAAGAGATCGAGCAAGTTTTCCGCAAAATTTGCTCGGAAATTTTCGCTTCACCACAGAAACAAGTTGGGATATATTCGCGCCACGTTACAGCAAGGTAGCCAAATACGGAGTACCATTTTATTCTCCAAATGTCATTCGCGCCAAATATTTAAAAGTATTTCTCGGCCGGAATATCGCAACAAAAGTTCTTGACGAAGTAAACACACGGAGGGTATTCAGCGAGTGTATCCTGTAGCGTATGCGTATACTATTCCCATATTTGGTCACTTTGTTTTATGCGCTGTGCAACGAATTTCCAACCGAACGTGTCTCATCCTTCGATGTCGTGGTTCGAAGTCGACGATCTTGGAAAAATTCATCTTTCTCGTTTGATTTCTTATAACTTGTTTCTCTACCGCGCGGTCATGCGTGTCGCGCAACATCGCTCGACGAAGATCAAAGGAAAACGCGACGCGAACGAAAACGAAGACGACTCGTCGACGATGAGAAATCGAGAACGCCGACACCGTCGACTACGCGACATCTAGCACACCTTTAACCCTTTGTGGTCGTGCATAAACCGGGTGTTCCATCTCGCAACTTTGGTCGAGAATTCTGTCTTTTTTCTGTTTTACGTCTCTCTCTCTCTCTCTCTCTCTCTCTCTCTCTCTCTCTACCTCTACCTCCCTCCCTCCCACCCTGCCTCTTTACCTCCCTGTCTGCTTCTAGAAATCGACGATAGGAAAAGAATAGTTTGTCGATTGCTCGTTTGTTGGCAAAATCGTGACGAATCCGACCGCAAGGGGTTAAATTCGTGGTGAAATACCCGCGGCATGCCTATATTAGTATATTTCTAGCCGCGGCGAGACCCAGCGCGTGGTGTTTCGACCCCCGAATAGCGTCGCCACCGCAGACGGGCCAAGAGTCAAGTAAGTCTCATGTGTCTCGCCGTTATGTCACCATATAGTTGATCGATGATCTCAAGATTGGAACACGCTAGTCGTCGAAAACGTGACAGGCCAGCTTCTAGAAAGAATTCAAAGGGCCCCCGCTCAAATACGAATGCGACCACAAAGTCTGCGCGATCTTGGAAACTTCTGCTTCGCTGGCCTGACTCGTTTTACCTTATCGAAGCGAGCAGAGATGCTCGGCTCGCGGAATGAGTCGCAAACGTTGCTACACATCCGCACGGATAAAGATATCGCTCACGAGCGTCAACTTGCATCGAGCTCGTTCAGCTGAATATCTTTCGCGTGCAGAGGCAAACACATCTACATACACACATCTACGTCATACGGACACCCATACACGTACACACCTGTGTACACAGAGATAGACAGTGGCTCGAAAATGTATTCGTACACGTACCATAGAAAACTGTTACATTTATACCGTGCGCATTGTATAAAACATATCGAAATTTTATTGACACTGTAACGAGACGCAGCTGCCGTGTTTCTGTCAACTCCTTAGTAATTAACCGATCCACACGCGTCTGATTGGTATAAGAAGATACAAATTTGTCATAACGCGATGAAAATTCTACTTAAAAAACAACGAATATTCGATTCTTTCGAGTCCTAACTCGGCACGATAATTTAATTAGACTTCACAAACTTTGAATTACAATTTCCTTGGTTTTCCAACTAGTATAGAGAGACAAAGAGAGAGAGAGAGAGAGAGAGAGAGAGAGAGAGAGAGAAAGCAGTTAAGAATTACAGCCACGATGTACATACATATGTATGTATGTAAATGTTGCAAGATATATCGTATATATTGTAGTAAACTCGTACTTAGTAAAACGTTGGTATACAGTGTAAGCAATCGCTTATTATTAGATCAATTGAAATGTTAAAGACGGTCCTGCTCGACACCGAGACCTATTAGGTCTTAATTATTTTTTTTTTTTTTAAGTATTACTTATTAGTATCGCGGATGATTGCCTATTTAAATAATTTTCTAATCTTTAGGAAATATACACGGTGGTTGAAACGAGGTGTTACAAGCTGTTTCTCAGAATCTAACAAAGATATCTGTATAACTAAGCGGTGCAGCAAGTCTAATACGTCTTTGCAAGGCGAGCTAAATGGCGAGTAAAAATGGAAGATCTTTATAAATGGAAGATGGTACTAATTTTTTACCATTCAGATACACATTCTTACACTTAAGACTGAATCGCATTTACTCCAACTATTTCGTTTTTTATCGTACATAGTTATGCAGCCTTTTCTCCCCTGCTCCGTGTTGCCATCGAATTATAGCGAAAACTAAATTTCGTATTAGTTTCTGAGAAAACTGGTCGTAACGCTTCGTTTGGACTAGTCTGTAGGTATACTTGTATCCGAATGTCTCGCCGCAACTTCTCTATACGTTTTCAGAGCCGTTCAAAATTTATCCGATTACGATAATTACGATAGTAGTGGGTAGTAGTTGGATCTGGATAGTAGCCATAATAGTGGTAATGAGATTTTTGAACGTTTCGTATAACACACGTAATATATCCGGGGAAAAAGTGTACGAATGTTTTCGCGAGCCACTGTACACTGTACATGCGTGCTGAGATACACTGTGATAGTACACGATACGTAAGATGGATTTGTGAACGTGACATTGTTTAACAGCACTGATTAGGAATGCAGTAGTAGCGATACATTTTGTACAATTATTGGAAAAGCAGACACAAAGAGACGATGAAGGGACTGTCTTTTCGTTTGTCGGGTGTATTTTGTTCTTTCCGTTTACCTTTAGATTTTCGGTTGAAAAAAGATGTTTTGATATCGCATAACGGCACGATGCATTTGGCCCAGATTTTCTACAACGTTCAAGGTGGGCATCTTTCGATTTCTTTCTACCAACGATTTTAAGTAGATTAAGCTCGTAATTCGTTCGCTCATCTGTCCAACGTAGGAACTCGTATACAAAGACCACTTGACTTTTCGCAACGTTCTTAAAATACTTTCCGTTCCGTTATATTTTTCACGGTAGCTGGTACTGTACGGTATTATAATATTTCGTTGGAAACAATGGGAAATCTAGTTGTAACGCGATTGCATATTAATTCTCACGTGTGTGACACGCTTCTGATTTCAGCAAGCCTAATTCATCGTCTGCTCTATCGTATCTCTCGACACGCACGTTGTGGTCGATTCGAGTAGAAAAGAGTAAAGTGCATGCACAGAATATTACACGCCATGTCTTCTCATCTTTGCACTGCATGCTTTTTCCTTTCGAATGCGCCGCACAATCATCGACTTTCATTACTAGTTCGTTAAAACGACTAATTCCTTGCAATTACAGATCACAGAACATGTACCTACTTGATACACCGAGCATGCTTCGGTCGTTACTTTTTAGCATTCGCATAGTTTAACGTAGAACGCCCCGACCGCAGCTGTGTAATCGTTTGGGAATACAAAAGAAAAAGAAAGAAAAAAAGAGAAAAAAAAAAATAGAAAAAAAGAACGACGAAATACATACTTTTGTCACGTGTTTTGCGAGCAAAGGATCAAACGTAGAATTTTCCAATATACCGTTCGCTTCAAGCATGCCTGGATTCGATGAGCCTATAAAATAAACTATCGACAAAGGGCAAGCAGATTCATTTCGGACGAAAAAGGAAAAGATACGCGTGTACATTTTGTCAAAATTCTCCGCGTTTAACCAGAGTCAAAGGAAAAGACACGATGTCGTGTTCGCGTTCGTGTCACGTTTTAATCGATAGCTCGATTAAAAATGAGGCACAAACACGAACGTGACCCTAACTACGAGACTGCACCGGTTTAAAGAGAGCCTTTCGCGAGTGCGACCAAATGGGTGGTTTCTGCGTGGCAAAAATGGTCACGTCGAATCGAAGACTCGACGTTCAAAGGTGTGCGATTCCGAAATTTCGGATTCGATAACGAAATTCCGATTTTTCATCGCCAATTTCGATAACGAAAGAACGCGGTAATAAATGTAAACATACGTATCGAAATACACCGAACCTATGAACGTTTCGTCTTCTCCGATTAGCTCGAATCGGATTTATCGAGTAGATACAGCGAGATCAAATGTTCTTTCACGTCGACATTTTCAGGGAGCATAAATCGCAGGTGAGGAAGCCCGGTATAAGCGAGGAGGAGGGAGATACGGGAGCGGACGAAGTTGTCTCGTTCATCGATCTACAGCAGAACAATCTTCCACAGTTTCGTGGGAAGGGAATTTTAAAGAAACACGGTAGTTACGGTATTGCGATGATCGATAGTCGTGCAACCGAGTAAACTAATAGCCGAAACGTAAAGGGCAGATGCAACGAGCTCGAACCGATGAAATTTCTAATACAGCGTTTCCAAAGAATTTCTAAAAATGCCAACGATTCAGCTGTACGGAGCGCGCAAACTGACAGAGCTGGTTGCATCGACCGTTTACGTACGTTGTGTTGCAAATACACGTAAGATACGTAGAAAGGGTAAAAATTAACGAAAAGGACGAAAATCGAGCAGGTGTGGGAGGAGGAGCGGTAGCTAACGTGGAGCGTACGTTGGATCAACTGAACGGTTATCACGAGCACATTATCGAGGCACTGAGAATGGCGGCGAATCAACGAGAAACATCGGGAACGACATCGACTGGCGGAAATCCGATGGACGACGAAGCTCTGACGGAACCGCTTACGGAAATGCTAACGGAACCTCTGCAAGATTGCTATCCCACGGATTCGTATCGCAAAGACATCGTAAAGCATATCGACAACCAAACGGACGAGGAGTACGAGGAGCATATGCCGACTTGCGGTATAATTCGCATACGCACTTTAGAAGACCTAATCAAGCAGCTGGAGCGTCACACGACTAGAAACAGAAGTCCGAGCGGCTCCGAGGATATGCGGATGTCCGAAAGCGAGGCTGATCGTCCCTACAGAAAAGATTCGTCCGTTTGTAGCGAGTCCTCCCAAGGGTAAGAACTAATGCGAAATACGCGCTTCGCCATGCTTTACGTTCTCATCTCGACGTTTTCGTCGCTTCTACTAGCATTACGTGTCATTCGATCCGATCGGTACACTCTTCTTTCACGAAACTTTGACCACGATCGCGACCGAGTTGTTTTTAACTTGGTCGCCAAATCATTTACAACTATATCGCATAAAATCTCTGGTACTCGAGGAAATTTCAACGTACATAGCTGCAAAGCTTGGACGAGCTAAGTACGTGTATATGTACTTATTCGCGAGTACTATGTATTAAGAGAAAAAAAACGGATAAATCGGCTCTCTGTAGTTGTAGCTATCGGTCTGATATAAGCGACACAGATACACACACACACACACACACACACACACACACACACAAAAGTAAGTATAGCTTCAAGGTGCTACTTACATCTCATCTACTCGTCGTCAACGTAACTTGATCGGTATAACACATCTCACACGCTAGCATCTCACCGTCGCATCTACCTACTCACTTACCAATATTTTTATCAATGCGTCGTTGCTTACTTTTTTCTTCTCTCGCCAATACGTATTTTTGCTTCCTAACTTTGCGCATATTACAGCATATTACAGCATATTACAGCATATTACAGCATATTACAGCTATAAGACAAACGTAACAAGCGTCTGGATATAGTAGCATTAGCGTAGTTATACGTTACAGGCAAACGCGCGATCACACGGATAATTGGTAAAATCTCGGCGACGTTGACTTGCATCGCCGACCACGTGCAGCTTTCACGAATTTTACATGCAGAGTCTGTTTATACCGTGTCCCTCTCGTGTTACCTCAATTATTTATGGGATATTTCGAAGCAACTTGAACACGCATTTCTCCATTTGGCTCGGTTAAAGCCGATGGGCCCTCAGACCATCGATATGTGAACGGATATCGTCGATATTTCAGGCTTTTTAACGTTATTGTACGTGTAAATTGTCACACCAGATCGATCGTAATGGGTTCGGGTTTTTTTTGTTTGTTTTTTTTTTTTTTTTTTTTAAAGAACGGATGTACCGTCGATTTCTATCTAATCAATGACCTTCTGCCATCTTTCTAGCAACTTATATGTCCTTCTTTTTTTCTTTTTTTTTTTTTTTTTTATAGAAACGTTCGTCTGTTTTATCGAAAACTTCGGATAAATATAAATTTACTTCTTCCGTACTTTTAATCCACTTTTGAATGGTTTGTTAATAGCAATCTTGGCATAAACGCTACGAATCTGTTTTCCAATCTCTTCGGATTTTTTTTTACTTTCGGAAATGAGAAACGATATGTCCTTTACTCCGTCAAGACCGAGAGGAGACTGACCAAAGATACGGATAAAGGCCACGCGTAATTCGATACGGATCGACAGTGTTAAAGATACAACGCTTCTCGAGCTGCGTATCGCGGCTAACCCAAATCATGTATTTCGGGTGAACTGGTCGAAAAGCTGGTTGTTCCCTCGTCGATCGAAACGGAACTTTCTCTTAGTCGTCCTGTTGTGACATACATGAACATAAGAGGAAAAATAATAAGAATAAGAAAGTGTAGAAATGCGTAAGGAAGTAGCTTTTCCGATGGTCTCTTTACACGTACAACAATATCGAGAACCTTGAGATATTGGCAATATACATATGTCTATCGATCGTTTTCTGTGATCGTCCGAGGGACCCTTTGGTATTAGGCAAACGTACATTCGCGAGACGATCGGACAAGGAGGAACCATATAGAAACGAAAACGAAAAGAGAGAAATAGAAAAGAACGCGTGCGTGAAGGAAAACTGAAAAAAAAAAAGAAAAAAGAAAAAAGATGTGATACACTTGTCAAGGAACTGATCCGATTTCCTACGTAGAAGCAGAAGATGTAGCCGCGGCCGTGACGATACCTACGGTAGATATTGTCAGCCATCGTCTCGAAGTCCTTACGGCACCCATCAGCACTCTCAACACTCCCATCAAATGTACAAGGAGGAGGGTATTTATGCAACTGCCGATCCTGACAGAGGCTCGAATACTAGGGGTGAAACGCCCGATAGCGAAAGGTATCGCAGATTTTTTCAATACGAACACGGGCTTGGTAGCTTGACGTTCGGTAAAGAGATCCGTGCAAATCCCCCTGGCAATCCTACGAAAGTTCCCCCGAACGCGTTCCGCGGCTAGCGTTGGGAATCCAAGTTGCAGCGTATACACGTGCATACGCCACCGTGCATAAGTATTTAAACACTTCGCGCGATAATATCGAATGACTGATATTTTTCCGTATATTTTCAGCGTTACGATAGAAGAACGTTACGTTCCTCTACTGTAAATTCTCTACTTGTTCCTATGAATGGGTTGAAACGAGCGATATACCTAGTATCTCTGATAAATAGCTGACACGTGATCAAATCTATAGAAATTCTTAGAGTTGCAAGATCTCAACGTCCCACGGATACGTTTAAAGTCGCTTAACTTTTCTTATTTATGCTAATTAACACTAACCATCGTTTTTATTAATATCTACTAACTGTGTATATGGTTGCCTGAGATAAGATCAAAAACAAATGAAAGATTTACGTAAATAAATGAAACAGCTTTAATTCGAGCATTATATATTCGTATTTTATATTTGATATTTTATATTTCAAATACTTACGCACGGTAGCGTGCATATGTAGACAGACTGTGATCGCACGCTCAAAGTGTCCGAACGCTCAAAAGTATCCGAACACTGGCTTATTTTTCGGCAGATGTATTTCAATCTCAAAATCATGGACGAATTAAACTGCGACGATTTTATTCTTTATAATCATCGTATACTATTCGTATATAATCTACGTACAACGACATATTATCAATCGGTTTAATCGATCTTTGAAAATCAATATGCGTTATTAAGTGCTGATGTTTGTAAGTTTTAGCCCTTATAAAATTATTCTGCTGCTTCGCTAACTTTTTGCCTTTAGATCTTTTAATTTTGCAATTGTAAGTCAGATAGAAAGATTATAAGCGTTGCTTCGAATCGATCAAAGTGTCCGGTTACTTATGAACGGTAGTACGTATAATTCCCATCGCCATGATGAACGCGTATTCAGATAAGGATTGGTGCATGCCCGAGTGAAAGCTACTCGCCGAAATTGCTCGATGGGTTTACGAATTTACGGTTTTACGGATAGAAATCGAATAGAAATCCCAAACTTCGACCAGAGAAATCTCAACGTCCGACGATCGAATATAACGACGAACGGAATATAAATAGACTCGGCATACTTCCGGGCTTTTACATCTCTACGTACGTATAACGAGAGTTGCAAGTCCGTTTTTAGCCAGCTACTATGTACTTGTTCAAGGTCGCTGAATGAACACAATCGAAAGAACCAACCACGGTATGAAAGTACATAAAGCATACAGGTATCCCGAAGCTGATGAAAAATTGTACCGTTGCCTCCAAAGTTTCCACGTGACAGGGGGAAAATAAGATACGATCAGATTCGACAAAATTCAACACACCAACCTTCGCATGCTAATTTATCCTTTTAGTTGCTTGTGTGCAATGCGCTGTGAATGTGCTGCAAATTACGTACGAAACGTCTGTTATTTCTATTTATTCTCGCGAATGGCCAGAAACCCGAGTTAAGTTGTTGCAAGCATTCTTTGCGTGTATCCGTATTTGCCACGGGCAAAGTGGCGATAGTGGAAACTTGCGAGTCACGAGCGATACTCGACGAGCCTAGAAGCGACTCTCTCTTCTTTTCCGCAATGAATCTCTTTAAAAAGCAACGTCTACGTTTACTCGACAGGCGGTTATCTGCGGTTCAAGACGCGCTAGAACGACGCCGCACTTATCCTTATCTGAAGATTTCCTTCCTCGTCGATCGATCATCACCTTTACGCTTTCATCGTACGACAAAGCTACCAAACGATACTTGAATTACCTCTGTATTCTATATATGTATATGTATGTACATACATTTCACGTGCAACTGTTGGTAGCCGCAACTGCAAGGCTTCGCACGTGCGCAATAGCTAGAGAAAGCTTACTCTTTACGCAACACATGGATGCGTGTACGCACGCGTTATCCTCCCACGCAACGCATGAAAACAGTTCTAATATCATTTTTCGATCAAATTTTTTTAAGTAATTTATGAAAATAAAGTTTTAAAGATAAATCTTAAAATATTGAATAACTTAATTGAACTGTCTAATACATGTTAACATTTTCATAAAAAATTGGGAATTCGACAGAACAGGGGAATTGATAAAAACCGATATGGAGCCGATATAATATTAAAGAACTGAAACCGAAACCGAAACCGAAACCGAAACCGAAATCGAAACCGATATAGACAAGAACTCTTATATCCACAGCAGATACAATTCGATCCCCGTAACTGTTTCACTCAGAACCGATATACGACGAGGGACAAAACTGTTGGTGCAGCTGCAATGTACATATAAACAAATCAATATTCCCTACATTTCGATATATTTAATAATACAGAGAATATCGATATTTCTATTTCTACGTTTCAATTGTACGAATAGTTTTCTCTTTCGAGAGAAAACTATTCGTTTTTTTGAACATTGAACTTGGTTGAGAAAATCGGTAACGCGTGCATACACGGCTCAGTTGTATACGCTCGGATTCGTGTGTTAGAAAGGGAAATGAAAGGTAAGTTTAAGCGTGGCAAGGGGGAAGAAGGATTAGAAGCTTATCGGCGGGGTAAAATCCGCGTGTCCGCAGCGTGTGTATGCAGCATTAGTGGTCGTGGAATAGATCCAATGGGCTCGTGTAATCTTGTTATTTTCTAGTGATGCATTTATTCAAGCTCAACAACTAGCCCGACGGACTAGTGTGGACGGAGTGCAACACCGGCCACCACAGCAGCCGCCGCCGCCGCCGCCGTCACCGCCGCCACCTGCAATGACTGGTAGCACGGTGCAGTTGCTACAGCCGCATCATTCTCAACGAAAGCATCGTCAACAGCCGCAGCAACAGCATCGTTGCCACCATCACGCGCAGCAGTCGCAGCTCCAGCAGCAACAGCAGCAGCAGCAGCAGCAGCCGCCGCAGCCGTTGTCGCAACAACATCAAGGTCAACACCAACAACAACAACAACAACAACAAAACCACCAACTGCCGGTGGAACAACTGCCAATACAGCAGCGCGGCTATTATCCATCCCCACCCCACACTGATAACGGTCTCGATAACGACGAGACTGAAAATGCTCAATCCCACCAACAAAAGCTCCCCGACGTTCGTGGAATCGATGTTAATCACTTGCCTAATATTAACAAATGCCCACTAGACGATAATTTTAGTCTAGATTGTAACATAAATAATGGTTCCCCTAAAGAATTAAATACCAACAACACTAGTGATAACGAAAATACTGCCCTACTGCCCCCTTCGCATTTTCCTGAGTACAAGCATTGATAATTATTAATCGATGACAGATAGTGTCTATAAAACATAGTGGTGTGATTTAATCTTGAACTCGCATTTTATACTGAATAGTGTAAATAACGATAAACTATTGATCGCAACATCAAGAACAACAAAAACAACGGCAAACAGGTATTAAATTATATGAATTAAAATAATCTATATGAAATGTTTATTAATAAACATTAGTAAAACGATTTACTCGAAGAAACGCATCGCTGTTATTCGTATGTCCCCCTTTCCAAGTAGAATATCTTGGACTATTTATCCGGTGGATCGGTTCAAAAGTGATCAATATCTACAATATTCTACGTTGTTCTCTTTTACTGAAACGCTCTTTTAACTGAAATCCTACTAGCTAATAGTATATCCAAAATCTAATACGTCCTCGGCTTACATTCCACTTTGAATAGTATTATAAATGCTTTTCTCCAAAATTAATAACTCTGGCTTACACTCTCTCGCCCGCCCACCGGATATTTATTCCCAACTTATTTACAATCATTTTATAGTTGATTGTTTTACAGTTGATTGTACGATATCCGAAAAACAGGAAAATTAGTCGAGTCTATCCTATCTATCCTCCCTTTTTTCCCTCTAATCTTCTTACAATCAATCAATTCCTGTTTCTTACCATCAATCCCAAATATATATATATATATATATGTCGGGTACACATTGGAATTAGGATTAGGGGCGTGAAACGAATCGTCGTTTGGTTTACGCATTGTCGATAAGTGTTAAGATATAGGTGGGATTCGGAAATACAAATAGTTTACTTTATTTAGCACGCAACAGTTATACACATATCTTATACTCTGAAGACCTCGTAATCCTACTCGCACGCACGCTTGTTGTCAACCGACTCTTCCAGATGCTTCTTAACGACGACTGTTTTGTCTCAACTAAGACCTGGACGCCCTCTGACCCTTACACACACACTCTCATGTACAGTGTAAATGTATCACTTCCCTAACACGCCTTCTTACATTTATACTGTACACTTAATTTTATTTACATACTTGTCGAATTAACAAAATATTTAACACTTATCGCTTTATTTACATTTCTCTTATTTTACATTCATCCATGACCTAAACCTTTCAAATTTCTCTCTACACAATGCCTTCGTAAAAATATCCGCAGTGTTTTCTTCTGTACTTACTTTAATTATATTTATCCTGTTTTCCTTTAAGCACTCGTGAATGTAGTGGTAATGAACTTCAATGTGTTTAGAGTTTTTTGTAAAATTTCCGTACTTTGCTACACTTATCGCTCCAGAGTTATCCTCATAAATTTTTACAGTATCGTCTTGATTTACATTGAAGATTTTCATAATTTCTCTAATGGACATTAATTCGCTCACCGCTTCCGATAGAGCTACATACTCTGCATACGTTGAGGCTTTAGTCACACACCTTTGTTTCTTTTTTTTTTTTTTTTATACTTCCATCCAATTACATTTCCATACAATCTAATTACATATCCAGAAGTCGATTTCCTATCTAAATGATCTCCTGCCCAATCAGCGTCTACATAACAATCTATCGTTTCACACTTTTCGCTCCTTTTATTATGTAACCTTAAATCTCTTGTCCGGTGCAAATATTTCAGTATTCGCAAAGCATATTTAAAATGTGTCTCGCTACAACAATCTTCTATCTACTCAGATAATTCGCACTATAACTTTCCAAGATATTCTTTCACTTCGCCTAGATCTTTTCATTTTAAATTTATCTGTTAATAAACCTTTTTTTTTTATTTTACTACAGATTAACAAATCGTTTACATATATTAGCAAATAAACAACATTTTCTCCCTCTCCATGAGTATATAAGCACAATTCTACATTATTCTTCTTAAAACCTAATCTCGTCACATAGCTATCAAAACACTCATACCAATCCCTCGGACTTTCTTTTAACCCATAAATCGCTCTCGATAATTTACAAACTCTATTCATTCATTCTACATATCATATTCTTTGCAACATCGCTCTCTTTTCTCTTTTATTTACAATGTCCTATTTTTTTGTTTATCTCTTTCTTTTCCTCGCTTCGTTCTACTTTTGTTACATTTTTCGCCCTTGTTCCTCGCAGATACTTCACCTTCCCTGCTTCTATCTTCGTCATTATCCTTCTCCAATTTTCTATTCTTTTTCCTCTTCTTATAATTTTCTTCATTCTTACCATCTTCACTATTTTCACAACAAATCGCCTCCTCAAATGTACAAGGGATATCTACTTTACAATACTTTGTGTGAATCACACTGCTGTTTTCCTTTTCTGATCTTTCTTGTTCCTCTTCGCGTTCTGATGGCTTAAGTGGTTTTGGAAGCTTTTTCACAATATATGCTGGTGGCTCGTAATCATCATCTCCATCTGAATATTGTTCTTCTTCTTCATCTTCGTCAGAATCCAAATCAAGTTTGGTTTTATTGTCTGGTGGTAATCCATCTGGTACCATTTTTTCACCTACTTTAATATGTTGTTTTATATGTGTGGCATAATCTGCCCTATCTCTCTCACGTTCCCTATCTCTTTCTCTTTCTCTTTCCCTGTCACGGTCCCTATCTCTTTCACGTTTCCTATCTCTTTCTCTTTCTCTTTTACTCATACCACTACATTTGGCACTGTTTACTAAGTGTTCCTTCCCTTTCAATATACTTTTCATTCTATATGTCCCATTCTCTTTGAACGCTACAGCCGTAAGTCTATTGTTTACATCTATTATTTTCGCAATATTTCCTTTTGTAATAACCATATTCTTATTATCTGTTAGTTTACCTAAACTGATCAAATTTGCGGACATTTCTTTCACATAAAAAACTTTTCTCATTGTTCGATCACTCGCGGAGAGACGCGATCGCGAAGAAGCACGTCAACGGGAGTCGTAAATTCCCGTTACGATTAGATAATCGACGCCACGAAATGATCGTTCCCCTATTTCGTTTAGGATAATAGGGGTGGTTAATTGAGTAGTTACACTGATTCAACAGGTATAACTTTATATTTATTTCAACAACTTCGTAAAGAAATGATTACACTGATGCGAATGTACAAGTTGATTGATCTGCGGTGTAAAACCCGGTTACAAGATGTTGACGGTTTGAAGAAGAGAAAAAGAGTGTGCTTCGACGATGAAGCTGTGACGGAGGAAAACTAAGGATGGGTGTGTCTAGCGCACGGGATCATCGGATTTGTTGGCGACGATTTTGGCTAATAGAGTGAGGGAAATAGGCTTCGTTGTTAATTGGTTATTTGCTATGGTGGAGGGTGAGGAAGGATGCTCACCGCCCTCAAGATAAAGTCGTTGGTGGGAGGCCTCACACGTGAGAAACAGAAACTTTCCCGTGTCAACCCGTGGTGGGCAATAAACTTTAGGAGACAATGCAGCGAAAGAATGTTTGTTAGGTTCCAAGGACCTCGACTAGGAAATTGCTGAGATTTATGGAGGGTACTTGAGAATATTGAGGGTACGCAGTAAGGACGAGCGGACATCTGGTTACCATCTTGCCCGCGGTGTGTGGCCTGGTCTAGGTAGAGTGTCGCCCGGCGTAACACTCATATTTATTTTAGTTCGCTTTCCAAATGCTTTAAAGTAGCTTACAACGTTTCCAACTTTTGTTGCTTTCACCCGTCTATTATCGCCTAAATATATATTTACTGATTCTTTAAGGTCAATACATTTCTCAAAATACTTTGCATTATTAATTATATGATCGGTACAACCGCTATCTAATAGCCACATTATTTCCTTCTCACTTATCTCATACGTCTCGCTGTTGTGTGCTGCGTGCGCCGTTGCTATCCATGTGCCTGCCCCTGAGTTGCCATGCTCGCTCGTGCCGGTTGTTGATTGACGATGGAAGTTTCCACGTCCCCTGCTCGTATTTCCTTTGTTTCCTTGTCCTCTGCTGCTACCACGTGTTGGCCCATGCCAATAGCTGTTACTGCTTCCCGCTTGGACGCCATTTTGACACTCTCTCGCAAAGTGTCCTAATCTTCCACATCTGAAGCATCCTTCCTTTTTTGCAGAAAAGGCATTGGTTTGCATTTCTCCACGATTGGACTTATTTCTCTTCTCCGCCATTTCAATTTTATTTTTCACATACGCTACCGTTTGATTTTCTTCTTTCAATGCATCTATTATGTCCGCTATGTAGCTGTATTCTTCGGGTAACGTATTCAGCATGTAATTTAGTTTTTCCCTCTCACTCACTTGTGCGCCCGCACTTTTTAATTCATTTGTTAATTTTTCGAAATCTCTGAAAAACGATGCTGAATCACCGTAGTTATCCAGTCTTATCTTTTCCAATCTCCTTCTGCACACGATCTGTAGTGCCGTCGACTCTTTCAAGTACATTTCATCGAACTTTTTTACTATTTCATACGCCGTTTTTTCTTCCCTAACATACTCCAACTGTCTGTTCGATATTGCACTATAAATTATATTTATTGCTTTCAAATCCTTTTTGTCCCAGTCTTCATTGTCTCTTTTGTTCTTCATTCTTGTTATAACAATATCACATTCCTTATACTTCAAAAATATTGTGATTCTTTGCTTCCACATTCCATAATCCTCACCATCGAATATAGGTATCATGATTTCCGATCTCTCCATTTTAATTGATTCCTTATATCTTACTCAAGCGTTCCCACGTGCTCGAAGTATATCTTTTCTCTTCTTTCTTTGAACGTTTCTTCCCTTATTGAAACTCACTCGAACTATCTCGCAAGATTGAAAAACCACGCACTCAATAACTTGCAAAACTATAAACCACGCTCTGCTACCATGTTAAGGAAATAGGTGGAATTCGGAAATACAAATAGTTTACTTTATTTAGCACACAACAGTTATACACATATCTTATACTCTGAAGATCTCGTAATCCTACTCGCACGCACGCTTGTTGTCAACCGACTCTTCCAGATGCTTCTTAACGACGACTGTTTTGTCTCAACTAAGACCTGGACGCCCTCTGACCCTTACACACACACTCTCATGTACAGTGTAAATGTATCACTTCCCTAACAATAAGCATTAGAGAAGACATTGACTAGTGCAGATACGATTATTATGGAATTGGACAAGTAACCGCGGCAATTAGACACTCGAGAAACTAATGATAATGATCCTAGGTTCAATAACGAATCCGCGGTCGACGGGGTGATGGATGAACGTGCCCACAAAATCTAAGTCGGACTCTTTGTTAAAACGGTGAATACCCACCGAGCGTACAGACGCTAAGTGAGTCGCTAATACGATCTCGCGAGAGAATGACTTTTCGTCGCGACGATGCTGCAGAGGAAAACTATGATGGGGTGTGTCAAAGGATACGAGATCATCGGATTCGTCGAGGATAGTCCTCGTTCAGAAAGTAAGGGAAATTAACGTTGCTGCTAATTGGTCAATCTCCATATCGGTGGTTAGAAAAGATGCTAGCCGCCCTCGAAGGAAAGTTGCTAGTGGGAGACGCCGTTCGTTGAAAGAAATAGATCTCCCCTACCTTCCCGTAGTTGGGACAAAGACTGTTTATCTGTTTGAAGGACTTTAGGTAACTAGATCTTAGTGTTTATAACGGCCCTCGGGCTAGCTGATCACGTACTGTGGAGACACATCGACATCTGGCAATCATCTTACTCGAAGAATAGGGACTGCGTGTGGCCACGGGACAGAGACCGTTGGAATGTTTACTGTCGCGTGTCGCCAGAGATATTTCTTTTAAGGAGAGCTATAGAATTACTTCGTACCTTTGTTAGGCAAAGCGTTCATCCCGTGACCGCGGCTACGTTCGGCGACTGGCTATCGCCTCCAGCCCAAGCTCATTATCACAAATCTTGAACAAATACAATCGGATCGAAAGACGACAATTGTTTAATTACGCCTATGATAGAATCTAGATTACGGTGTTAAGGGATTTTCCCGGGGTTCCAAAGGGAGGACTCCGATGTCCTTTCATCTCCGACACGGCCATCCTGACTATCACACGTCCTCGTGTGTAACTAAAATATTGCAATTTTTTTTTCTTTTTTTTTTTTCTTTTTTTTTTTTACATTAGACTCGACGTAACTGATATTATTTACCATTCAATTAAATGTTCCAAATAAGTCGAGGGTCCATTTCGATAACGAGATTCTGTTCAGAGGTTTGACAAGCAGGGAAATGAAAGAGAACTAAAATTAGTGGCGTTATAATTTGTATTCAAAGTGCTAGTTGCATTCCGTGAGTTATCAGTCAGACCGTAACGACACGACAGATCATTTTCGATTTCGTACACGGGTGAATCTCAGATTGTTGGATCGTGTTACTACGTTGGGCGTATTACGAAGGCGCAGAGTGTCCCACTGGACGTATTACGAAGGCGCAGAGTGTCCCACTGGACATATTACCAAGGCGCAGAGCACCACACTGGATGCACGGCCACAACGTGGTATTAATGATCCTCTGAGGTCCGTGAACTTGCATCGTTGTTATCACCGTCGTTGTCATCATGTAGACGTCTAACTCAGCAGGAACGCTGCTATCTGGCGTTTTTCTCAGTCTGTCATGTCTGTCCTTATATGATCTTTTACCGTCTAAAGTTTCTAAGGTATACCTATCTCCTTCCAAAATCTCTGCTATCCTGAATGGACCCCTGAATTTCGGATCTAGCTTCGTTTGGTTTCTTTCCTCGTTTTTGCGTAATACAAAATCACCAAGGTTAAACCTAACTACTTGAGCTTTGTTTTTGTCGAACCTATCCTTATCGTATTTGGCACTTGCTTCTATATTCTTTATCGCCTGTTGTCTTACATGGGAGATGTCTAATTCTCTTTCTTCGATGTTGTCGGGTACGGACAAGCCGTAGGGTCTCGCTGTTTTACCGATTAGTAGTTCCAATGGGCTCGACTTAGTCACGCGGTTGGGGGTAGAATTTAAAGCTAGTTGTGTTTCCCCGATCGCGTCTTGCCAGGACCGCCCGGTCTTTTCTATTGTTGTGAACGTATTTTTTAGCGTACCCATAATACGCTTTACCTGTCCGTTGGCCCTGCTAGCGCCGGTTGCCATTAAGTGGAGTTTAATATGTTTATCTCTACAAAGTCTTGAAATTCTTTGCCTGTAAAACATCTTCCCCGGTCTGCTATTATCCAGCGAGGACTCCCGAATAAAAATATAGCATACTTAAGTGTTTTAACGATACTAAGGGAATCTATTTTACGAGTATGATGCAGATATACGAATTTAGTAAAAACGTCGGCCAAAACAATGACATATTCTTTCGAATCACTTTTACCGCTTAGTTTGCCCGCTATGTCCACGTGAACTGTATGCCAGGGTATGCTGGTCTTAGGTATAGGACGTAATTCAGCTTGTATTTTACCTGAACTTGCCTTCGAAACTTGACAAGCATGACGGTTCTCTACGAATTTACGAACATATTTTCGTCATTCCTTAGAACCAGTAATACTCGCACAGTTTCTCAAGCGTTTTATCCCAACCTAAGTGCATAATGGACTGGTGCACATGGTTAATAACGGACCACCTAAAGCCTCTTGGGACAATGGGCAAGCAGGGAGTTCTGCCTTTTCTCTGTATCTTACGATGAAGGGTACCTGACCGTAATTCATACGTATTCGCGATATTTTCCGTGAGCTCCTCGTTTTGCAATTTATTGACGATCTCAGAAATTTGGGGGTCGCAACGTTATCCCGCTGATAGCCAATCTTCGGAGATTTCGGTCGGATTGATTTCCTTCTCTACGACTTTGTTGATCGTACGGTGATCCAAGTCTACGGGGTTCCGCGAGAAGAAATCTACGTGGGCCTCGCGTTTACCTTCTTGATACGTAATGTCAAAAGTAAAAGTTTGTAAGCAAGCCCACCACCTGTGAACACTGTCATTTAGTTTCACACCATTTCTAGATGGCTTCAAGGAATTACAATCAGTAACGACAAGAAATTCTCGATCATGTAAATAGTGGCGAAAATGTTTAACAGCGTATAACGATTGCTAACGTCTCTAGTCCATATGAATAATACCTAGATTCCGCAGGGTTAGTTTCTTTTCTGTAATATTTCACTACCCTGTTTTTAGCTTCAACCTTATGCGTTAAAGTAACCCCATATACATCCAAACTAGCGTCAGTATGTAATCCTATCGGATAATTGGGGTCAAATATCGTTAACGCCAAAGCATCAGTCAGGACGGAAATTGCCTTTCGCCTCCTTTTTTTCGTGTTTATCTGTGAAGGTTTAGAGACGAATTTTCGGAAGTCAGAAACTAAACCTATTAACTGTCTATGCTGTGTGGCGGTCGTTGGTTCAGGTAAAGAACTCAAGGTTTGCATTCCACCCGGGTTGGGGCGGACTTCTCCGTTATGAATTACATGTCCCAAATAGAGTACCGATATGTTTAGGAAAGAGCATTTAGAAGAATTAGATGAAAATCTGGCATTTACGAGGGTATTTAATACGGTGTATGGTCTTTTTAGAGCTCGATCTATGGAGTAGGCAACAATTAGAACATCATCCAAATAAACAACAATGTACGAATGGCACGTTGGCTGCCATACGTGTTTCCAAAGGAATCTCAAGCACGATCTCTCACTTCGTTCGCTCGCAACATGAAAACCGTCAGCCGTCGTCGAATACAACGAAGAAAAGTGCGGCATAAATCATTCCGAACAAATAGTTTCTTATGCCTTCTTAGAAAAGGGATCAAATGGTACCGAAGGCTTGGTACGACTACTTCCGGGGACCTCTGTGGCAAACGCCTGGACGGTTTTAAAATTGCAACAAGGAAGAAATTAGAATATTTAGAAAGGTATTAGTTGCAAAATTATTAGGGCTGTCTAAAAAAATGCAAAAATCC